>NC_034594.1:106648-130363 GCF_900095145.1 Mus pahari | reverse complement strand
GAAAGGATATAGGCACAGAGACACAATTTAGAGCTAAGATGAAAGGATGGACTATCCAGAGACTACCCCATCCGGGAATCCATCCCATCATCAGCCACTAAACCTAGATACTAATGCACATGCCAGCAAGATTCTGCTGAATGGACCCTGATATAGCAGCCTCTTGTGAGGCTATGCCAGTGCCTGGCAAACACCGAAGTGGATGCTCACAGCCAGCTATTGGATGGAATACATGGTCCCCAATAGAGGAGCTAGAGAAAGTACCCAAGGACCTGAAGGGGGCTGCAACCCTGTAGGTGCAACAACAATATGAACTAACCAGTAACCCCTGAGCTTGTGTCTCTAGCTGCATATGTAGCAGAAGATTGGCCTAATTGGCCATCACTGGGAAGAGCGGCCCCTTGGTCTTGCAAACTTTATATGACCCAGCACAAGGGAAGGCCTGGGCCAAATAGTGGGAGTCGGTGGGTAGGGGAGCAGGGGCGGGGGGTGGGTATAGGGAACTTTTGGGATAGCATTTATAATGTAAATAAAGAAAATAATAATAAATAAAAACAAAAAACAAATAACAAAAACAAAAACTTCACTTTCTCTGAAATCTGCATTGTATATGGCACAAACTAATAGCAAAGAATGCTATTTATCTCAGGTATCATAAAGCTTCTTTGTCCCTGCCCACAGGACATTTGAACAGGGTCTGAGGAACCACCTGTGGATAGAATGATGGGCGAGAAACCCAAGGATGGACAGCAATTATGATTGATCAAGCTGTCAATTTTTTATTATTCCCAGGCAGGTTTTATGCCCACTGAAGTAGCGTATGGGGAGGGGGATGACACAGAATTGCTTTGTTTTGGGGAGAATGCACCTGTTCCCAAAAGCAGGATATTGGCTAGGTAAAAAGTTCAGCAGGAGAAACAAAACAGAATGGGTTGCTAGGTACCTGCCCACAAGATCTATAGTTATTTGTTATTAACTGGGGGTATGTCTTAGTCAGGGTTCCTATTCCTGCACAAACATCACGACCAAGAAGCAAGTTGGGGAGGAAAGGGTTTATTTGGCTTACATTCCCATACTGCTGTTGATCACCAAAGGATGCAGGACTGGAACTCAAGCAGGTCAGAAAGCAGGAGCTGATGCAGAGGCCATGGAGGGATGTTCTTTACTGGCTTGCCTCCCCAGGCTTGCTCAGTCCACTCTCTTATAGAACCCAAGACTACCAGCCCAGGGATGGCACCACCCACAAGGGAACCTCCCCCCTTGATCACTAATTGAGAAAATGCCTTACAGCTGGATCTCATGGAGGCACTTCCCCAACTGAAGCTCCTTTCTCTGTGATAACTCCAGCTGTGTCAAGTTGACACAAAGCTATCCAGTACAGGGTAGTACTTTCCCATAGAGGCCTCAACTTTTTCCCACAGAAATTTCAACTAAGCTAGTACTTTTCCACTAAGACCAAGACTTTGTAAGTAAGCACTTATGGCTGACAAGGCAGTTAACATTCAAACAGGGTCGCTCCCAAAAGATCTTCAGTAATAATCAGATTTTATAAGGACTGGATAAGGCCTCTTGACTCGTAAATTCGGATACAAAAATTTACAGATTCGTTTAGTTTTTTTAAACTTTGCAGTTGATTTATAGTATACATAGGTGTTTAAACAAAGAATAGAAAAGCAAGGATAAAGTTATGTCTATATCCCCCAGGACATCCCAAAGAATGTCACCAATGATATCTGCCTTTCTTTAAAAAAAAAAAAAATTACTTAGAAACAAAACCATCAGCTGACAATGACAATACTTTTAAGTTCTCAAGATGAAAGCAAAAGAATGTTGGCCCTTTTGCCCCAGGCACAGATAAATAGATCAGTAACTTGATAAACATGACTGACTGCATTCCTACCACTGCAGGGAGAGACAGAAAAGACAAAAATTGCCCATCTTTCTCTCATATAAAGACACTGAAGCCTCTGCTGTGAACTACTCCTCAACATGAAGCTACCAGTTCTTTTTCTTTTGTTTTGTTTTCTGGACCTGTTGAGGACAGGTAAAATCGGATGATGCATTAGAAAGATGAACGTTTCACTGAGCTGAAAATATTATCACATGTCAGATTGGGACAAGGAAGTGATTTTGTAGCAAAGGTAATAATTACTTAGAGTTCCCCAAAGTATATCATGAATAAAGGATTTATGGCCTTGTTTCTAGTGAGTCATATTGCTAAAAATATATAGTTTTGATTAAATAACTGTGAGCAAAGATATTAAATATTAATAAATTGAGTATATTTTTTGAAATTACTAATATATAATTCAGATTTTTTCTGCCATGTCTGTTATTTAAACTTCTTCATTTGTTTATTTAATTCATTTATATATTAAGTATATTAGTTGCACCTAGATATTATTTTCATAAAGATTAATTATATGAAATAACTAACATGTATAAAGCAAGTGATAGTAAATAGTAAGGAATTTTAGCTTGGTATTATGATTATTTTTTAAATTATATTGAAAATACTTGAAAGCAGATAACATTGTAAGGCCTCCGAAACAAAGGTAAGATCTCGCCAGGTCCTGGGATGAAACAGCGCCCCCAAAAAACTCATAAGAAACTGTTCTTGATGCGAAATCCCAAGAGGTTTATTTAATTGGCTAGCCGTGGCTGAAATCCTAACTCATATAAGAGCTGAAGAGTTCGACCCTTTGTCCTAACAGTAGGGGGTTTTTGAAGGCAAAACCACAGGAGGGGGGAAGGGTGTAGAAGTGAATTACAACTTTTTCTCCAGGCCATGCTGTCCTTGGAAGGATCACAAGAGAATTACAGCTCTTCTCCAGTGGAGTTATCTTTAGTAAACATTCCACAGGGGATGGGAAGGTGACACCTGGCTTCATTTATTGGCAAAGGGGCCATAAGCTATCTTTTGGTGCACATTCCTGGTCCCAAACACAGAGAGATGGGTGCCTGGCTGGGGTAATTGCCGATAATTTCCTAGCTAGCTATCAGGCGGAGGAACAGAAGGCTCCCTGCCAGTCTTTGAGAACAAAACGCTCTTTACTGGCCACATTTCTAATGTTCTGGGGAACAGGTTTTGGGGAGTGTTAAAGCTGGGGATCCACAATATCTCCTTTTATAGAAAGAATGAATCCTTTGATGCCTACTTCAGGAGAAACAGAAGAAAAATTTACCTTCTTGAGTTTCATGGGTTGGATGGTGTGCCCTCCTTTCTATCCCATTAATTTCATTAGTCTGATTTAGATTAGTGTCGACAAGGAAACATTTTTATGGAGAAGAGTGAACAGATAGTCTTGACATATTTCAGACAACTTAAGATAGGACAACTATTTTTCTTGTTTATGCAAAAATCCTGTAATTTAAAAAAAAAAATCTGAGTAGAATCCTCAGTTGTATTCCATTGACCTACCTGCTTGTCACTGTACCAATACCATGTAGTTTTTAATCACAATTTTTCTGTAGTACAGCTTGAGGTCAGGGATGGTGATTCCACCCAAAGTTCTTTTATTGTTGAGAAGAGTTTTAGCTATCCTGTTTTTTTTTTTTTTTTAATTCCAGATGAATTTGCAAATTGCTCTTTCTAACTCTGTGAAGAATTGAGTTGGAATTTGGATAGGGATTGCATTAAATCTGTAGATTACTTTCAGCAAGATGGCCATTTTGACTATATTAATCCTGCCAATCCATGAGCATGGGAGATTTTTCCATCTTCTGAGATCTTTGATTTCTTTCTTCAGAGATTGAAGTTCTTAGATCAATGGAATAGAATTGAAGATCCAGAAATGAACCAACACACCATGGTTACTTGATCTTTGACAAAGGGGCTAAAGCCATCCATTGATGGAAAAAATAACAAGAAACAAACAAACAAAAACCAAAACAAACAAATAAACAACCCAGCATTTTCAACAAATGGTTCTGGTTCAACTGTCAGTTAGCATGTAGAAAAATGCAAATTTACCCATATTTATCTCCTTGTACAAAGATCAAGTCCAAGTGGATCAAGGGTCTCCACGTAACACCAGATACACTGAAACTAATAGAAAAGAAAGTGGGGAAGAGTGAACATGGGAACTCTAAGTTACTATTACGTTTTCTATAAAATCACTTCCTTGTCCCAATCTGACATGTGATAATATTTTCATCTCAGTGAAACGTTCATCTTTCTAATGCATGTCCCCGAGAACATGGGCACAGGGGAAATTTTCCTGCAGAACACCAAGAACTTATGCTGGAAGATCAAGAATTGATAAATGGGACCTCCTAAAACTGCACAGCTTCTGTAAGGGGAAGGACATTGTCAATAGGACAAAACAGCAACCAATAGATTGGGAAAAGATGCTTACCAATCGTGCATCCGATAGAGGGCTAATATTCAATATATACAACGAACTCAAGAAGTTAGACTCCAGAGAATGAAATAACCCTATTAAAAATATGGTACAGAGCTAAACAAAGAATTCTCAACTGAGGAATACTGAATGGCTGAGAAGCATCTAAAGAAATGTTCAACAACCTTAGTCATCAGGGAAATCTAAATTAAAACAACACTGAGATTCCACTTCACACCAGTCAGAATGGCTAAGATCAAAAATTCAGGTGACAGTAGATGCTGGCAAGGATGTGGAGAAAGAGGAACACTCCTCCATTGCTGGTGGGATTGCAAGCTTGTACAACCACTCTGGAAATCAGTTTGGTGGTTCTTCAGATAATTGGACATAATACTACTTGAGGACCCAGCAAAACCACTCCTGGGCATATACCCAGAAGATGCTCTAACATGTAATAAGGACAAATGCTTTACTATGTTCATAGCAGCCTTATTTATAGTAGCCAAAAGCTAGAAAGAACTGGGATGTCCCTCCAGAGAGGAATCAATATAGAAAATGTGGTACATTTATGCAATGGAGTTACTAAAAACAGTTATTAAAAACAATGAATTTGTGAAATTCTCATGTAAATAGATAGATCTGGAGGTTATCATCCTGAATGAGGTAACCCAATCACAAAAGAACACACATGGTATCCACTCACTGATAAGTGGATATTAGCCCAGAAGCTTAGAATACCCAAGATACAATTCACAAACCATATGAAACTCAAGAAGAAGGAAGAAGGAAGGCCAAAGTGTAGATTCTTTGATCCTTCTTAGAAGGGGGAACAAAATATCCATGGAAGGAATTACACAGACAAAGTGTGGTGCAGAGACTGAAGGAATGCCCATCCAGAGACTGCCCCACCTCGAGATCCATCTCATATATAATCACCAAACCCAGACATTATTGTGGATACCAACAAGTGCTTGCTGACAGGAGCCTGATATAGCTGTCTCCTGAGAGGCTCTGCTAGTGCCTGATAAATGCAGAGGTGGATGCTCTCAGCCAACCATTGCACTGAGCACAGAATCCCCAATGAAGTAGCTAGAGATAGGACCTAAGGAGCTGAAGGGTTTTGCAGCCCCATAGGAAGAACAGCAATGTGAACTAACCAGTAGCCCCAGAGCTCCCAGGGACTAAACCACCAACCAAAGAGTACACACGGTGGGACTCAAAGCTCCAGCTGGATATGTAGCAGAGGATGGCCTAGTTGATCATCAATGGGAGGAGAGGCCCTTGGTCCTGTGAGGACTCTATGCCCCAGTGTATGGAAATGCTAGGGCCAAGAAGCAGGAGTAGGTGGGTTGGTGAGCAAGGGGAGGGGGAAAGGGATTAGGGTTTGTTGGAGGGGAAACCTGGAAAGGAGATAACATTTGAAATATAAATAAAGAAAATATCTAATATAAAAAAAAATAAAAAAATAAAATAAAAAATTTTAAAAATTGAAAAAAAAATGAGGAAGCTAGCTAAGCAAGCAGACAATGGGTCTTTGAACACTTTGATTTTGACCTTTAAATCAATTCCATAACAGCATAAAACAAACCAAGAATTCTTTCAACATGCCAACTTTCAATAGATGAAAAATCTCCCATGGATTTATCTATTTTTTCACAAAAGGGTAATATGTTCTAAAGTCATATGAAGAGGGATACACCTATAGTTCTAACGACTTAAATAGTCTGAGACAAAAGGATTATTTGAGCACATGAGATCAATATCCTTATGGGCATGGTAGCAAAAGTACATAGTAAGAGAAGAAAAAAAAAACAAAAAATAACAAAAATGGTTTGAATAGCTTGAATGTTTATATTGCAAATTAAACAAATTAAACATCTTAAGTAATGATTATCAAAAGTATTAATATATTACATCATCTTAAATTCAAGGCAAACTATCAAAACCTTTAAAAAATATATTTAAAATTTAAAGTTGCATCATTCTCCTTCCCATGTTCTATTCCTTGTTTCTTAGGGAAATCAAGGACAAACAGTTTCAGAATGCACACTGACATTTAGCACAGCCATGTTTGTATAATAAAATATTAACTCCAGCTAAACTAGCACGATTTACATGTGTCTCTCATGTCACTCATTTAGGGAAAAAATATTTGTGAAGTTCTTCATGACATTTTCTGTACTTTTAAAACCCTCAGAGATATATTGTATGTGTATAGATAGTTTTATCTAAAAGTTGAGGAATTTGCAATTATTTCCTGTTCATGAAAATGAATTTTAATATGGAACAGTAGTTACTATCTAGAGAGAAGCTATTTGTTATTTTTGTTACTAGTGGAGGAATGCTAATTTATAATTCCCACTTAAATAATGCTATTCTTTTTCTCATACTGATGCTTGACAGCTGTCATCTTCTGTTATTTGTAGATTCCAACTAAGTCAACATATATTCTTCACAGCCTCTTGTAGGACAGTATAATTTGAGGATGCATTTTTTTAATCTAGTGAAATAATGTCTTTTCCCCGTGGCATCAAAAGCAATAAATAGCATCTCTCTAGATAATATAAATAAGCAAATATCATTATTTTTTGCAATAGAACGGTGGTATCATGTGCTTTAGTATATGTATGGTAAGGAATTCCTATTGGGATGGTGATATAGATAAGTTGTAAGCTATTTTTCTAAGATGTATAAGGCCCTGAATTTACCCACAGTATACATACACACACACAAACATAATATGAGTTTAATATTCCCCCAAAGTTCTTCCATCCCAAAGTAAATGAAATATTGTTGTTAACCTAAATTCACTGAAAACAGAAAAAAAGAATATTTAATTATAAGAACCATGCTTGGATGCTGAGTTATCTTAGAGGAAAGTGGATGGATACTGTTCACGTACCTTCCTGGTTGACATCTTATAATTTCCCATTATTTTTCATGATTTTACATTGAGAGCTTAAAACTCAATGGGACTGTCTTAAAAATCGAATTATATTCTAAAAGGGTAAAATAGCAGCCTTGTTCTCATGAGGTAGATTAGTTTATCAATTGGTATAAGCTGGAATTCTGCAAATTTGAGTACTTTACAAAAGAATCTGAATGTAGAGAATGAAGAAATACTGATTATTTAACTTTCTTTTTCATGATGTCATCAAGGGTAGTCTGACTTGCATGATGTTGCTTATATTTCTTGCAACCCATTTTACCTAGCCAGTATGTATATCTTTATAAATGTTCAAAAATCCCCTCTTGCCTCAAAGTACGTTGGGAATTTTCATTTTTCATAAATGTTAAACCTAATGACATTTATATTGTATAGTAATATAATCATTGTTAATTAAATTTCCTGTCTTGCATTGAAATACAAAGATAATTAGGTGTTATAATTTATTTGAAATTGGAAGAAAATATATTTAAGACATTAGAGATAGATAGGTAGATAGATAGATAGATAGATAGATAGATAGATAGATAGATAGATGAAAAGATGCATGAACAGACAGACAGACAAAGAGATAAATGGATGAACAGATGGTGGATGGGTCACATACAGTGAGGTGCACAGAGATGTACACATAAAGACAGACAAAAAGACAGACAAAACGACAGACAGACAGATAGTTTGAAGTGTTGATGCCATAGTTTCATGAGCATCAACACTCATCTAATTGTACATATGATATGGACATGTCTTTGAGTATCAAATTATATCAATAAAGCTTACTTAACAAGACAAACCAAAGAGAAAAAGTGCCAAAGAAATTTTTAGTGTATATCTCAAAGCCACTCAAGACTTGCAATAGTTATTTGCTGACTTTCATAGAACTAATACTTTCAGTCTATCAGTAACAATTAGAGAAAAATCTGACATCACAAAGTTATTGTCTCAAACAAAATAGGAAAAAACGATTTCTAAAACTCGTACAACAATGTTATATTTATTTTCACTTCAACAATTGATTTATTCAAAATTCAGGTATCTAGGGTATGCACAATGATACAATGATTCCTGTGATGTATTATTGTTTTCACAATAAAAGCTAATATGAAAGACATCTATTTTTGCTTTATCAAGAAAGGCAAATATAGACATATGTGCAGTAATGTTGAAATGAGAGTTGGTACCTGCACAAACTAAATGCTAACTGTTGCATCATTATGCCTGAAGTTCAAAGCATGGTGAGTATAAAGATTAGTAATAAAGACAACTGAGTTACCAACCCTCCTATGCATCCAGGATGTTCATTAAATCACGATGTTGAAGAATATGTTCTTTCCCAAGGACCTTAAAACAGTCGGCGACTTCCAAGGACCAATTTTATTTCATCATTTTAGATATTATGATTTTTCTAAATGCTAGAATGATGACTTGAGGCAAAAGATGTTATGATTATTGGGATTATTTAATTCAAAAAATTGTTAAAATGAATGAGAACATATCTCCAATATGAGGGACATGCTGAAACAGACCAAGGAAAAGAGACAAATACACTTTTCAGCACTTTGTGGATTAAAGGACCAGATTCATTTTAAGCAGGAAGGTTTACTCTATAAAATAGAAGTATTTTTTTTGTTATTTGCTAGAAAACAAATAAAACACTTCTTGAGAAAGAACCTTTCAAAAGCAAGCAATCATTTCTGAAAGTAAGGCCCAGGTGTATACCAAAGGAAGGAGGTATTAAGAGGTATGAAGTACATTGGTGGTGTTGCCAATACATAAATGACAGGGAACAAATGTTCTAAAGTGATCAATGTGAAAAATCACAAACTACCTAGAGAATTCAATGTTTTGTTAATAATCTTATCATGGTCCTAGCCTGTATTAAAGTGAGTGTTGATACTTAGTAGTTTATAGATAAACTTTAGATGCACTTAAAGTTGTATGAGTTAGAGTAACAAAATAATCAAACAAAACAAGTGCATAGACACTAAATAAAACTGATTAGATCTAATTTTGAAATCAAAAAGTATCTGAATGCATATTAAAATAACATTACTTGATGAGTAATGTTGACAGAGACTGTGAAGTTCTTAAGCTAAGTAAAAAGACTGAACTAGGGTTTATTCTCCCTGACCAGTGAATGATATAAGCCTATGTTTAAAGAGTTCTTTACTCTGGAACTTTCCCACAGAGATGGAGAAAGAAGCAATATAAATATTGAGCTGGCAAAACTGTAAACAATGCCAATATCCCTCACAAAATGGATGGATGAGCAAATGTCTAGTAGGTACACACATATATTAAGATACCACTCACACATCACTTTAAAAAATGAACTATTTACACATGTAATTTACATTGATATCAAATGAATTATGTTAAGTAAAAAGAACTGGACTCTAGAGTCTTTAGACTATTACCCTATTTGTGTGGCATTCTGAAAAAGGGGAAATATCTAAGGATAGAGGCCAAATCAGTCTTCCAGGTTTGAGGGTTGGGGAGGAATGTTTGATTATAGAGATGATAACAGTGGGTCTTGGGAAAGTGATATAATTGTTATATATCTTGATTACAGTAGAACATTATTCATTTGTCAGTAAAGAACTATGTACTAAAGAACTAATTTTCTTATTTTTTAATTAAAAATAAAATGCAAAACCTAAAAAAAAAAAAATATTGAGCTGGACAAAAGGAAAGTCTTCCAAGTAACTGAAGAACAGATAAGAGTTGAAAGAATCAGCAGTGGATGTTAAATAAGCATAAACTTTCTGTATATTTGTACTCTCTACTTCTCATTGATTATAAATTTATTAACATTGACATTGGTAATCTCACCAATGACAAATCATCATCTCTTTTGTATCACACTATCTAGGTAGGTATGACAGTAAAATAATGCTTCTCTTAGTATACATTATAAAATATGTTATATCCAATGATGTTCTTCTGAAAGTACTATTCAACTCTTTGACCAAACTCATTATCGTCTAACTCTGAATTCATAAAGAATGTTATTGTGAGGTCAGGTTAGAAAACAAATAAAACAATAACAAAACCCAGCTACCCAAAGAGAGGCTGTCAAGTGAAGAAGCCCATATTGCTATAAAATTGTAATGTATTAACAAGGTGGTCATTATTAGTGTTTGATTTAAAATCATCTACTTAGCCTTTTATTATCTGTTAAAAAAACTGTGTCTATGCTGTGGCAAATGTGATACAGAGATTTGGAACCACACCTAAGTCATGTGATACTATCTTCAGTTTAATTGAAATTTTATCTCCCTATCTGATTTTTGCCTCTTATATAAGTAAGTTAGACTCATAAATAAGAAGATGCTAACATCTTATTCCAGTCTCAGAAGTTTCCAAAGATCATGCTGGGTGAGCATTCAATGCTGACTACTCTTTTTTATTATTATTCGATATTTTCTTCATTTACATTTCAAATGCTATCCCCAAAGCCCCCTATACCCTCCCCCTGCCCTGCTCCCCAACCCACCCACTCCGGCTTCCTGGCCCTGGCATTCCCCTGTACTTGGGCACATAATCTTCTCAAGATGAAGGACCTCTCCTCCCATCAATGGCCTACTAGGCCATCCTCTGCTACATATGCAACTAGAGACACAAGTTCTGGGGGGTACTGGTTAGTTCATATTGTTGATCTTCCTATAGGGTTGCAGACCCCTTTACCTCCTTGGGTACTTGTCGGCCTGGATACCAGAAGTTTTCCACAGGGATCTCTACCCAGGCCAGGTGGGAAGGCTCCATCGGGGAGAAAAGTGAGTGCAGGCAGGGAAACATAGCCTTTGCCAATCCTTCCAAGTCCAGGCCTTTCTGAACTCAGTAAGGTTAGGCTTGGTCAGCAAAAAGTGACAATCCAGTGAGGAATGCAGGCAGAGGCCCCAGGCAGCTCTTCAGGAGAGAAGATCTCTTCCCAAGTGTTAACAGCTCTTGGAACAAACAGCTCAGACAAAGGAATGGTTCTAAGACAAAGGAATGGTTCTAGCATCCATTTAATTCCCTGCATGCCCCTCTCTATATACAGTTCTGGCAGTGATTTAGGGTCTGACAGCAAGCCCCTCTCATTGGCTTGGACTGAGGATTTGGGATGTGCCTTATTTGCATGGGGGGGGGGGACTTGGTGCTATTCCTAAGTGGCTAATAGCCACGCCTCTCCTCTAGGGGTTGTGAGGGTGGTAAGTCCGACAGTGTCCAGGAGAAGTGAACAAATGCCTTCAGTCCCATGCATGTGAATTATCACTACCAGTCCCGGGGTTCAAGATCTAGCCTCGACTGGAAACCAGGCTGTCTGTCCATAGCCTATTACCCGACAGGTTCTTTCTCTAGCTCCTTCATTAGGTGCCCTGTATTCCATCCAATGGATGACTGTGAGCATCCACTTTTGTATTTGTCAGGCACTGGAAAGCCTCACAAGAGAAAGCTATACTCCTGTAAACATTGAAAACAAAACAAAACAAAAAGTTCCATATTTCACTGAAAAAAAAAATCAATTGATCACAGATAACAGCTATAATTATAAAATAAAGGAAATAGAACAAGAGGCATTGACTTTCCTGAATACTCAATAAATAAAGTATTAAATTAATAGATAACTGCACTGACAAAGCAGAAAACAAATTATTTTTCAATTAAAATTTTTCAGACATGCCTACATGTTGATCATACTCCCCTTCACATTGTACTTTGTTTTATCTTTCCCCTCTCACTTCCCATTGTTCCCCTGTGTTCTCTAGACAGTTTCACTCTACATAGACAACTTTAGGGATCTGTATAAGTGTACTAAAATACATAAAAAAGAAAACAAATCTCCCAATCAGTGACTGGGCTGATGAAAGGAACAAGCAGATCTCAAAAGATGAAACATGTATGGCTAATAAACATGGAAGGGGGGGTCAAGATAACCAGCTTCAGAGAAATGCAAACCACAACTATATTGAGATTTCCTCTTATACCAGTCAAAAGCACAGTCCTTAGAAAAACAGAATGTGCTGATAGAAACATCCATTCATTCTTCATGGAATTCAGAATGAAGATTTGAAAAAAGTCTAACAGAGGGTCTTCCATGACCTTACTACACCATTCTCAGATATTTACTTGAATATCTTGAGTAGGAATCTCAAGCTGTGTATTTACTGTACATCAGTATTTATTGCAATATTATACAAAAGAGTTTAGGTATGGAACTGGAGAGATGGCTTAGTGGTTAAGAGCACTGACTGCTCTTCCAGAGGTCCTGAGTTCAATTCCCAGCAACCACATGGTGGCTCACAACCATTTGTAATGGAATTTGATGCCCTCTTCTTCTGTGTCTGATGAAAGCTTATAAACTCATTGTAAAGGAGGCAGAGACAGATACCTAGAGCTTGATTGCTAGCTAGTTTGTCTTACTTGGAAAGTTCTGGGCCATGGAAAACTGTCAGGGGCTAGGAGTGATTAGTGCATTAAGTGAAACAACTGAAATTGTTGTCCTCTGACCTTCACAAATATGTTCTCATAGGTATACAAATGTACGTCTGCAAACACATGTATACATATACACAAAATAAAATACAACTCCATATTTGTCTGAACAAATAAAAACAAAACACACAAACACACACACACACACACACACACACACACACACACACTTGAATACCAGAAGGAAATTTTGGATAAGTATAATTAAATGGATTTTGGCAGAAGGGGTGGTTGAATGCAATTGAAGTTATACAGAGATAGTCCACTTTTCAAGTTCAAGCAGTGTAGTCTCGTAGAGTGGATAAGCTCTGAAGTATAGGACAGAAGATGCAGGTAACTGTCTTCCTTTTCGTTTCCTATTTGTGGTCCTTTCAAGGGCTTAGATATTGATGTTGCTTGTTTTCATGGTGTGTGGTCTTACTCTGAGAAAATTTAACCCTCTCTAAACAATTGCTCTCCTATTAAGGTCGTATAAGCAGAGAACTCTTCTGATACATTATGTCTAGTTAACACTTTACTTCCTGTTGAAAACAATAATCTTAAAGATCACAAATTAGAGAACATCAGAGGACCAATTATGAATGTTATGCCATATGGCTAGAGAGTGAAAGAGCCACTATTATTAATTGTATTTCTTCAAAATAAATGCTGATTAGACAATTGCTAATTTTTAATTTAATTCTAGAGAATAGAAATTCAAACTCAGATTCACTTCTTGCTTTCTTCTCCTACTTTGCACTTAATCACTCTACACCTTTCATTTATAAAATATGAAATGGCAACTGAGTATTAAAATATAAGTCTTTCTTCTAGTAAAGAAAAAATAAACAATGAATATATAACCTATATATTAAATTTGAAAATAAACTTTTTGTGCTTCTCATAATTTAGACTTATCTAATTTTATAAGGATAATAAATTGATATGGTAAAAAATGAACATAGTATTAAATGAAAAGTTTAAAAATTATCATCCGGAGAATTAGGGACAATGATAAAAGAAAAGGTTCATAAGGACATATAACCAGAGAATATATAACATATATTTCACAGCCACCAGGTACAGAGAACAAGCTTAGACACTGAGTCCCATTAATGTGTTTGTAAGAAGTTGTTTTCTACATGAAGACAGACATTCATTAGTTGTATGACTCTTACTTGGGATTTCTCCCTGTTATAATCTTTATGAGATCTAAAGATAGTTAGGAAAAAATCTGAAACCTAAAACTGCATTTTCAGAAAAGGTGGGCTCCATCTCTCAGAATTGTGACTTGAAATAATCCTGACCACTAAGCCATCTTCTTTGCCTAATATTAACTGCTATTAAGTCTGACAGCCATTTCAATTAAGGACTAAAGGGAGAAGCCACTCCTCTAATGAAAAAATAAAAAAGACCTGTAAATAATTCCTTCCTCTTCTTCATGATCAACAAAAGGATAGCAAATAGCTAAATGAATCAGTTAGGAATTACAATATGTTGGTAGGGGGTTGGGCGGTGAGGGGAAGCTGATGAGAGTATTGCTGCTACAGAGATACAGTCCTGGTCAAAGGAATTAGTTGAACTGATGTGAGTCATGCATGCAACTGTCTTATTCCACAGCCATTCTTCAAGAGCTTAACATATTCTGATATCATACCAAGAGAAAACTGTTATGTACCTAGGTTATGATTTCCTTTCCAGTATTAGCTGGGATGTATACAAGCATGCAGGTATTCACTTTTCCATGTGGGAGTTAAACAACTTCTTGTTCTGCTTAGAGATGAAACTTTTCAGGTTATGATGGCCTACCACCACAGATGATGAGAGTCCTATATTCACATGGTAAATTTTGGCGTTTTCTGAACACTACTGCTTGAAACCATATCTAAGCACTCTGATACAGAGCAGAGCTACATCTCACCTTATAATCTACTCTTGAAATTTACTTAATTTGTTTCACAGACACTTTTTTTTGACTTGCTTCTGACCTCTCATGAGTGAACTCTCTCTTCTGAACTACACAGTCCCGCTCATCTTAGAAATCAACCAGTGATGAGGCCACTCTATGGACTTCTGTGATGTCTGGGCAACTTGGCATGTTTTTTGGATATATATGGGAAGAGAAACTCTTAATTGAAAAAAAGAAAAAAGATTCCGTATTATGTTGTAGGCAAGTCTGTGGGATATTTTCTTGTTTAATACGAGAAGTCCCAGATTGCTGTGGGATAGGCTACCCTTGAGCAGGTGGTCCCGGGTTGTATAAGGAAGAAAGCAGGCCACACAAGCCAGGAAGACAAACTCAGAAATTAGCATTCCTCTGCAGCTCTGGAATTAGCTCCTGTTGCAGGTATTTGCCCTGTTTGAATTCTTGCCCTGAATTCCTTCTATACTAGACATTGATGTAGAAGTGTAATAAGAAATAAACCCTTTAGTCCCTAAGTTGCTTTTGGCCATGGTGTTTTATCACAGCATTATTAGACACTTTCTTGTAAGTGATGTGTCTGTTGAAAAGGTGTTTGTTTTTACTTCTAATTTCCAGTGTGTTATAAAGATGAGTATACATTTTTTCTATATACTAAGATGCTTTTTAGAACACAAAAGTGTCTCTCCTATAATTATTTTTCTGTTAAAATTTCATGAGACAAGTCAGTGAAAGAGGAGGAGGAGGAGAATATTGTGAAAGTGGGAGAATTTATGTAGATACAAGTTGAAACCCTGTATGCCAGATAAGTGTCAATAACAGTCACTGAAACCTGACCAAGACTTTGGTTTTAAAATATTAGTAAGTAGTAATTTTGAAGCTATAGTATTCTCAGAGGTACAAGGTTTCTATAGGGATAGGTAGATGAGAGAAGTGGAGAAGATCCATAATATTAAAATCAGTTTAGGTCAGATATTTTCCTATTGTGATTAAATAATATAATCCAAAAACAAATAAACAAAACAAAATAAAACTTATGTGCAGTGTTAGGTATAAAACATTAATAATGAGATAATAATGGCAATTATCTTTATAGTCATTATAATAGTCCAACATTGTAACAATTAGTAAGAGTTCTAACCCTAACCTTGCAACAATACCCTGTTTTTATATAGATGTCAAACTGTTCACTGTAGAAATTATTAAAGAAAGATTTACTTATATGGATGAAACTGAAAGAATAAAAAGAATTCTGGAGGCAAGGAGTTAGCACAGGGATGATTCAGTTCCATTTCCAGGAGTTCATTTTGCCTGGACCTCCTGAAGAAGGAGAAAAGGTATAATACACACAAATTGATGCATTGACCTAGAAGTTTTAAGCAATTTTCATTGAAATACAATGTGCACACATTTTAAGATATGAAGGGAATGCTTTAGCCAGAAAGTATAAATCCATACAACATAAACAACCAAGTACTGGGTCCTTCCTAAGCCATAATCAGTTCATCTCTTGAATAAGGGAAAACAAGTGAAAAGAATATGTTATGGTTGATGCTGTGTTTATACACATGTTCAACTCAAAATTCCCCTATCTAAATTCCTAGGAAAATGTGGTACTATCTATGAAAATGACTTAAATTTTAGAACAAATTGATCATTATCCTTTATGTGTTTTATTTCTATATATAGTTGGTTCTGTAGCACTGTATTCAGAGTCCCTAGCATATGTTTATAACTCAAGTTTTAAAAATTATTTCCTGGAATTTTATCTATATAATAGAAGCAAGTGAAAAATTCAAATTCTTATTTCTATTTTGAATATGGATATTACTATTAGATATCCCATTTAATAAACAAAAATTTAAAGCCCAGGTGAAATCAAAAATTTAAATGACTGTTTCTATAAATATTTCTGTACCATATTTATTTTAAATGTATATAATATATAATAAACATATTAATATATATAATAATATATAATATATAATAAACATATTAATATGAAAGGATCAGACATTCTGCAATTGAGCAATCAGAAAACAGTTGGCAGGCTCATATTTTCTAAAACACAAAATCAGATGGAAGATATAATATGTAAATTTGCTTATAACTAAATTTTGCAATGCTTTATATATGATTTATTTAGAGACCCATGCTTTCCAGGACACTTGTATATAATGCATATATTATATTCTTTGTGATCTAGAACATAAACACAGTAATTAGGAACAAATATTTTTATGTGGAATAAATGGTCAATATTCATGGGCATTTAAGTCTGTTCTTTCAAAAGCGTCTATGGACAAACGATGATGTACTTTTCCTTTTTAGATTTGTTACCCTGTCTAATGCTGGACTTTGTTCTAAAATTAACTCAAACAAATCAGTGGCCTTCCTCTACACGAAGGACAGACGGGATGAGAAAGAAATTAGGGAAACAACACCCTTCACAATAGTCACAAATAATATAAAATACCTAGGTGTGACTCTAACTAAGGAAGTGAAAGATCTGTATGACAAGAACTTCAAACCCCTAAAGAAAGAAATTGAAGAAGATCTCAGAAGATGGAAAGATCTCCCATGCTCATGGATTGGCAGGACTAACATAGTCAAAATGGCCATCCTGCCAAATGCAATCTACAGATTCAATGCAATCCCCATCAAAATTCCAACCCAATTCTTCACAGAGTTAGAAAGGGCGATTGGCAAATTCATCTGGAATAATAAAAAACCTAGGATAGCAAAAACCATCCTCAACAATAAAAGAACCTCTGGTGGAATCACCATGCCTGACCTTAAACTGTACTACAGAGCAATTGTGATAAAAACTGCATGGTACTGGCACAGTGACAGACAAGTAGATCAATGGAATAGAATTGAAGATCCAGAAATGAATCCACACACCTGCTTGTGGACGTTGTACATCGTGGTGCGCACTAGGCTCCGCACCACGATGTACAACGTCCACAAGCAGAAGTTTGGAGCTGGGATGAAGGGATGGACTATCCAGAGAGGACCCCATTCGGAGTCCATCCCATCATCAGCCACCAANCCTAGATACTAATGCTCATGCTCATGCCGGCAAGATACTGCTGAAGGGTCCCTGATATTGTGGCCTCTTGTGAGGCTACGCCAGTGCCTGGTAAACACCGAAATGGATGATCACAGCCAGCTACTGGATGGAACACAGGGTCCCCAATGCAGGAACTAGAGAAAGTACCCAAGTACCTGAAGGGGGCTACAACCCTGTAGGTGGAACAACAACAGGAACTAACTAGTACCCCCTGGGTTTGTGTTTCTAGCTGCATTTGTAGCAGAAGATGACCTAATCGGCCATCAGTGGGAATAGAGGCTCCTTGGTCTTCCAAACTCCATATGACCTAGCACAAGGCAAGGCCTGGGCCAAGTAGTGGGAGTGGGTGGGTAGGGGAACAGAGGTGGGGGGAGGGGTATGGGAAACTTTCGGGATTGCATTTGAAATGTAAATAAAGAAAATAATAATAATAAAAAAAAATAACATTTTCATATTATCTTATCCTATCTGATTTTGAATAACTTCAGAATAATTACAGTACATTTAAAACTTCCCAGAGGAAATAATTGAAAATTTGAAAGCCAGTTTCAAAATATCTTACCTCATGACCATCTACAATCATGTCCATTATAACATTCATATCATGGTTTCGACTTTTGATATTATATTTAACTATTAAATTTAACACCATTACCATATAAAGTCATTGCTACAGTCATACATATCATTTTGTATTGATTTTTCTGAAAATTCTCCTGTGTTTTCTGACATATTGTGGCTTTGCTTTTCTCTCACTCGTATTATTTGGCCACTGCCCTGAAGACTATCTTCTTCATAGAACTAAATACAAGATGTCATGAGACTTTTGACTAATTGAAGAATACCTCTGATGTTTGTGATTATATTTGTTTGCTCAAACAGTTTGATTGACTTATTGCAATGAAAAGTTTATTTCTTAAACTAAATTTCATATGACTCCTATGTCTATTATCGCTACTAAGTATTCCTGTTAATAACCTTACTTCACTAAGACAGCAAAACTAACATTTTCCTTATTACTTTGCCTTCAGATATAATTTTTATTTATAAATCAGTGCTCAGGCAGATAGTTTGTCTTCTTAAATCATTTGTTTCTAGACACGGCTACTGTGTTTCATTAATGATTTCTTTAAAATCTATTGGAAATATATTTAAATTGATATAATACATATTGAAATTTATGTATCTTTTCTAAAGCCCTATAATTTTCTATGTTCAATTAAAGATTATTAAGTCTTCGATACCTTCCAAAACTTGTCAATTGAAATACTCTTATGAATTTAAAAGTGTTTCAACTAGACAGAGAACTGGATCCTAACTAGTAACTACATTCGCTAAGGCTGTAGCATAACTTCCTTCTACATAGCATAACTTCGAACCCCCGTCTTTCACAGTTCACACTTTTTCTCTTCCTTCATGGTTTATTAGAACTTTTGACAACTACCAACATTACTCAAGACAATGAAGCAAAGGGTGTTGTGGAGCTAAGGGACTCTGTATTGGTAACTGACTTACATTAGGGAAGGCTGGAAGGCAACTTGTCTCTCTAGGGTGACTTGGTAAAGAGGTAGAATGAATATATTTGGATGAGTCATGTCCAATCTGAATCAAAGGTTCAAAAGTACTTATGCATCACATTGTACATTCTAGACACTGGGTGACAAATTCAGTAACTTTGAAATTGTCTTGACATATTTTTAAATTTCTATACCTACACAATGTAGGGATCAAACTCTGGGGACAATTTTCTTTTCTCTTTCTCTCTGTATTCTTTTCCATATTTGTCAGAATAATATTTATCTATCTTTCTGAATAAGTCAGGTATGAGCTTCAAGGTCAAACTGGTATTTAGCCTGATTGAAGTATACTTTCAGGAAAATAACAGCAATAAAAAATAGTGTCTAGTGCACAGCATTAAAGAAAGAAAAATGAAAAAATATACATAAGTTTAAAAAGACAAAGATCTTGAACATTTATTTTTAATTTAAGTGTTACCAAAAGCCATAGAATTCTGTTAAACAGTCTCTGTGTTTGTCAGTTATCTAGAAGAAGGAAATGAAACCAACTATAAAGGGATGGTGGAAACTTTGCTAATCCATAAAATGGGCATTATATTTTCTGTCAAACCATGGGCACAAGAAAATTATTGAACAATTTGAGTTCCTTCTTTTATTTTTTTCATAAAGTTTTAATTAAGATAAAAGTACACTATTCCCACCCCCTTTCTTTCTATCTTCCTGCCCTACCAAATACCCTGCTTCTAAATCCAAGGGCTCTACTACTCTCAAATTAATAGCTTCTTCTTTATCATTGTTTTACACATATGTGTGCATGCAGGCATGCATACATACACACACACACACACACACACACACACACTCACACACACCAAAATATGTAAATATAACCTACCAGGTTCATTTTTGTTGTCTGTATGTACATGGTTTGAGGAGAGACCATCTTGTATTGAGTAAACAATATGGAGGCTCATGCTTCAGTAAAGCTACTTTTTCCTCTCCCACAGGTCTTTCATTGTCTATAGTACTTTATCTATAGGTTGAACACTAGGAAACATCTCAAAAGGAAGGAAATCATACCAGATACTGCTAGCAAATCATATACTTTAGAAAGAATATATTATTACTACCACCACTTTTTTAGACTAGCATAATTTCTTACTGTATTCCATATCTTATCTTCGTGCATACAGATAAGTGTAGCTACAGCCTGTCCTAAAGAATCTTCTCTTTGTAGCAAATGGAAGCCATCACAGAAAATCCCCAACTATATCAAATGTACTCACAAGTTTCCCATTTATGAAACAAGATTTAGATGAAGTAACTTTAGATAGTTACGACTTTGAAAAAAAACTTTTCCAGAATATGATTCTGAAGCAATTTTAGTATAGTACAACTTAATCTATAATAAGATATAATTTTATGAATGTCTTATACTCTCAGGGAGTCAATGTTATAAGGCCTATGTTAGGCTCAAATAAATCCTTTCTTAGCATAGTACAGTGATTGTGGTAAATCTACATATATTAGGACAGTTACAAACTAAGCATGACTAGGCAGAGCTACTGCTTTCTCAAGTGAATTTCTAGTCACTAAACATTTTAAAATACAAAATGAACAAAAACATAAATTAGTATCCTAAGAATTATATCTTATTTAGTTTAATAAATACACTTTAATAACCACTTTGTGTCATTTTACTTGGCAAATCCTATTTTCATTAGATCTTGCTTAAGGTGTTGAGTGCTTTATCTCATCCAACAATGTGCCTAGAATATTAATCCTGTCTCTCTGGCAATGATACCTTTTAAACTTAGTCCAGTTTCCTCAGTTCAGTTGCTGTGACATCTCAAAATATACTTCATATTTTTAAAAGCTATAACTGCTTGCAGGAGTCATCATAAGATGAGAAAATAACTAGCGGGTGATCTTCCTGAGATGACTGCCTTAGATTAAAATCTATGATGAAACTCTAATAGTCAGGTCCAAGAGAAAAATCACTGTAGGAAATATTCTTGCTACTAATATGCTTTTCCTGTTGATATCACATATATAACAATCACTAAGTATTAGCCTACCCCTTTGAGCAGATTTCTGCATAACTATGAAGATGTCTTATAGTTATGCTATTTAGACAAATAGATGATATCTTAATTATTAATGATTATCTTATAAGAATGCCTAAAATTATATCAATATTTATTAAGCTCTTTTATAGTGGGACTGTGGTTAGGTCCTTATCTGATAGTCAAAATTGTAATGAGAACTCCACCAGTCTCCCATGTGTCACCAGTTAATTGCTTCTAGATAGTAAACAGACTTTCTACTACTCAGAGCATAGTCCAAGAGGTTGTAAAACCATTAACCAAAAGTCATAAAATGGGAACTAACAATTTGTTATAAGTATTAGAACAGAAGATAAAATATCAACTGGGTTTGTCAATATAAAACTTCACTAATAATTTAGTTATGATTTTTAATAACTCCTAATGGATGTGCATGTAAACATTCACTGTTGTAAACTTCTTATTCAATTTATTATTTGAATTTATGTGTAAACTGGTGATGAATTTTCTTACCACATGATTATATATTCTGAAAGATGTATAAGATGTATAAGTGCTGAGGACAAAGGCAGGAGAGCGAACATTTTTCCTTATCCCTGTTTTTCATTCATTCGGTCTTTCCTCTTTTTCTTAGAGAACTTTCATAGGAAACTTTTTACAATTTATGAATAAACTCTAAAATAACTTTTCAAGTTGTCCCCTTTTCTTCCTGCAACATTGACTAGCAGCCTGAAAGTTAGAGCTGCACAGTTACTGCTGAGATAGAACAAAGACTATTTTTATTAATCCCTTGCTATTTTAGGATGTGATGCTAAGTGCCAGATACTGCAGTTTCTAGTCTCAGAGGAACTCAGAAGGCAGGTCAGCTACAGTAGCAAAGTAAATCGGAGTTAGGTAAATAAACTTCTAATTATTATACAACAACCTGAAATATCTCATACGACAAAAGTCTTACCTCCATATCTCATAAGACAAACGTCTTACCCTCCTCTGATGCTCTTCCCCCCACTTTGTCTCAAGGAGAACCTACAAGAAAAAAATAAAAAAATAAAAAATGAATGATTAAAAAAAAAAACTGGCTGGGGCTGGCTCCCATCAAACTGTCAAAATATATTACTAAAATTTGTATGAAATCATTGAAAGAAGAATCATTAAAACATTAAATTTTTCTTTGTTGTATGTTATATTATAATTTGGAGAATTAGATGTATTATCACAAGCGTGGTTGAAGTTTTTATAGGAAAGTATTTTATAGGAAAACATTATTAAGCTATTTATCTTTATAGTAACCAAAGCTTTCAAAAATAATCATCAAAAAGCTTTATTCACATACTTATTAAAGTTCCTTTTGTCTACACTAGTATGCTGTCTCTAAGTGACTTTAGAGTATGGGTTCTGTCATCTCTGTGTCTTAAATGCTTTCCTTGTGGTTCACAAACAATGAAAATCTTCTCAATTTAGCCTAATAAAGATGCATCACACTGAAATCTAAAATGTTTCAACTAAAATAGAAAAAGTGTTCAGATTTTAGTATTGGAACTGAAACGGCCTTTACATATACAGGAATTTACTACTTAAACACTGATTCATTAAACTCTTCAAAATTCAGTGTTAAAGTCAAAATAAAAATGTTGTAGTACATGGAGTGGACCCTCCTGAAAAATTAAAATGAAAAAACTCACATTAAATTTTATAATATTCACCTAAAATTATACTTATCCAAAGAAATTAGGAGAATTGAAATTAATAATGCTTTTATAATGATGTCATAGTTTCTTCAGTATCATTGAGAGGTGTATGCTTTAAGAGAATAGATACCAGGTTTACCAAGATTTTTGTGCATATAGCAGGATAATTATAGACACAGAATATATGACAAGTTTTCTTAAAACCAGTAGTTGGGAGAAATCTAAACACAATAAGGTGCCCTACTATCATGTATAAATAAAATGTATTTTGTTTATAGAAATGTATAGAAAATGAATAAATACTAGATGAGGACTAGAACTCATTTTGTATTTGCCAGTGTTATGATGTAAGATGATCTAGGTGGAAATTGATTTTTCTGCTCTTCACAAAATGACTTAAATGAAGTTATATGACAAGAAATTCCATATAATTCAGGAGTCATGTCTTCTATCTAATAACTTCATTTGTATATATAAGTCTTCTCATAGAGATGTATCATCAAACTTACAGAGCAAAACAATGACTGAGAACAGAGATGAGGTGTTAAGTTCTAGTTCTGTCCCTTGGTGGCATAGAAAATAACTTTATATGGATGTGTTTAATTTACAAATAATCATGACCTGTCCTGTTTCTGTCTGAATGTTACACTTTTACATATATATATATATATATATATATATATATATATATATATATATATAT
>NC_034594.1:99464-106613 GCF_900095145.1 Mus pahari | reverse complement strand
ATATATATATATATATATATATATATATATATATATATATATATATATGTATATGTTATATATATATAAAAGTTATATATATATATATATATAACTTTATTGATCCTTTGCTCAGAACTTTCTTTGAAATCCCTACTCATTCTCAGTAAAAGCTTACTCTTAGAGTGACCTGTGAGGTCCTCTCTGATCTTCACTTCCCTTTCTATCCCATTTCCAGTTATGCGGACTATTCCCTGGTCCTTGAAAATACAGGGCACAATTTGTATTAGAAATTTCTTTTTTCCTTAATGGTATTTATTGCTGTAAAGATTATTCTTCAGGTGAATGTATATTTCACACCCTCATTTCCTAGGTCTTTGATTAAATTTCTGTTTCCTATTTAGGTCTACACTAGACAGTCAATTTGATGTTGAAATGTGCTTTCTCTAAAAATATGAATGCCCCTCAGTATTCAAGGTGTCTATCAACCAAAAATGTATAGATGATGATGAAGTTGGAAGTCATTTATAAGCAGTTAATAAATATAAAGAAGAGGTTAAAATGGTAAACTCAGCATCTATGCCCAAGGCAGTGTCAAGGAGACCCCCAGAGAGGTAAAAAAAAAGAGAGAAAGCAAGTCAGCAAAAGTGAAATTTGGCCAAGGACTGTTGCCATGGAAACCAAAACACCTAAATTGCAGTGAGGAAAGGTATGTAAGATGAACAGCCCTGAAATGGAGACTCAACAAGGATTAAATGCATCATCAAATTTAAAAAGGTCTGTGAGTATATTAACTGAGAAGAAATCTTTGAGGTATGAAAAAGACAGTAATTTTCTCTTGTGGAAAGAATGGAACTCTTGTGTTAAATGTTGACAAATACCATTTTTTTTAAAGTCCTGAAATATGACATGTTAATACTTCTCAGACATGCAATTCATAGAAAAATTGAAATGAACAATAAAAATTGAAACAAACAAGGATTCTTCTAATGAGGCTGTGATTAAACAACAGTAGAACAATTAAGTCATACATTATACTATAGGTATATTTATGTATATAAAGCAAATCTGTTTCCTAATTTTTGATATCTTAAATGTGAGGGAAAATGCCCTTTGAAAATGAAATATATAACAATAAATTAGAAAAGAATACTTTGTATATTTTGTAGATAAGTTGATGAAAAATAATTCTACTAGTCTTTTAAAATCTTTTAAGATGGCACTAGAAGGATGGATAAGATGTTAAGATCACTGACTATTCTTCCAAAGGACCTAGTTTAAATTACCAAAACCGGCAAGTTGCTCAAAACTGTCTATAAATCCAGGTCCAGAAAAACTGATGCCCATTTTTGATTACTGAGGGCACCAAGTGAACACTTAGTGCACAGACATAAATTCAACCCTTCATACATATCAGATAAAAATAACAGTTACAGTAACATTTATATAATAATAATGTTTAAAATAAAAAATGAAGTTTTTGTTACTAAAACTAATTTCTCTTTGATAAATATAAACACAGAACAATATAATGTTTATTTATATTTAAAGCTTGTATGACTATCCTGTGAAGGCTTGATACCCAACATAGGGGATGCTAAGGCAATGAGGCAGGAGTAGGTGGGTGGGTGGGAAACACCATCATGGAAGCAACGTAAGGGGTGGAATAGAGTTTCTAGAGGAGAAACCAGGAAGGGGGGATAACATTTTAAATGTAAATAAATAAAATAACCAATAAAAATTTAAAAATTTAAAGCAAAGCCCTGATGACAATCCTGAATAATAACAGAACTTCTAGAGGTATTACTATCCCTTATTTCAAGCTGTACTATAAAACAATAGTGATTTTAAAAAACATCAGCTGTATGGTATAGGTATAAAAATAAACTGCTAATGAAATTGAATCAAAGACAGATAAACACACACCTATGAACACTTGACTTTTGACAAAGAAAAAAAAATGCATCTTTAAGCATGTTCAACAAATGCTGCTGGCCTAACTAGATGTTGACCCCAAATTCATCCTGTCTAAAAGCAATGCAGGGACAGAGATGAAGCAGAGACTGAAGGAATGACCAACCAATAACTGGCCCAAATTGATACCCATCCCAATGGCAAACCCCAGTGCCTGACACTATTATTGGTACTCTGTTATGCCTGTAGACAGAAGTATAGTAGAACTGTCCTCTGAGAAGCTCTACCCAGCAGTTGACTGAAATTGATAGATAGCCACATCCAAACATTGGATAAAGATCAGGGACTCTTATTGAAGAACTGGGGGATATGATTGAAGGCTCTGAAGGGGATAGAAACTCCACAGGAAGACCAACAGAGTCAACTAATGTGGACCCTTGGGGCCCTCAGAGACTGAGGCTTACCAGGAGCTCTACTGGGGGCTCCTGACACATATGACTGACTTGTAGAAGAGGATGCACCTGTCCCAGTAGAGTCTTGATGAGCCAGGGATATGGGAGGGAGCACCCACTCAGAAGAGAAGGGGATGGGTGATGAGGGAGGAGGAAGGGACTCTGGGAACCAGGACCTGGGAGGGCAACAGCATTTTAAATGTAAATACATAAAAGTAAATAATAAATTAATAAAAAATACTGATGAGTTTCGGCTCCATATTTTTTCCATTTACAAGTAATTTGAATTCTAAATAGAAATTCTACTGTAACTCTTTATATGATTTAAAAAATTATTTTAAAAGGTTACAAGGGAATATTTATCAAACTACATGTATAAAATTACATAGAACATTTTCAAACTTATTTACATTTTGTGTGTGTGTGTGTGTGTGTGTGTGTGCTTGTTTTGTTTACATGTGTGTCTGTTTACCTTGTATATACATGGTGCCCACAAAGGTCAGAATAGGCAAAAGATCGCTGGACCTGGAGCTACGTATAATTTTAAATCATCATAAATGTACTGGGAACTGTTTTCCAGTCCTCTGCAAGAATAACAAGTGCTCTTAACCACTGTATTATCTGTCCAGTGCCCCATAAAACATTCTTAATTAAAATTTTAATAAACCTTCACACATGCCAAAATAACTCATACTTTAATAAAGAGACAATGGTAAAACATGCTTGATATAATTGTTTAATTATATATATATATATATATATATATATATATATATATATATATAACATAATATATTTCCAATACATAGTAGAGCCTGCTTAGTTTGTGTACAGTAATTTCCACATTCAGGAAGCTGGAGTGAGAAGGCAAGGCTGAATGCATGACAGGTTTCAAGTTGGCAGTTCAGGAGACTATGCCTAAGTACTTGGCAAGTTCAAGCAAGCTCAGGTAAGTCAGTTACTAGGAAAAACAAAAACAAAAACAACAAAAATGCTAGGCTTCAGGCAGCTAGTCAGTAACTGCTCTGTAGTCAGAAGCTGCCCTGCTTCTTGGCCTGTGACAAGGACAATGGGCCAGCATCTTTTTCCAGACTTCCCCAGCAAGTTTCAAGCCCGACACCCTGGTAATCGTTCTGGAATGTCCCTAGAGATGGACTCAACACATGAAGATAGAGGTCACCTACCCTAGAATTCCCCTTATGTGCTTTAAATCAGGCCTGCAAGCTCACTTCAGGGTCTCCATCTTGGAATGAGAGACCCCAGCATGTTGGACTTCTGCAGAATAAGACACTCTGCTTTTGCATACTATTTGAGTCTGGGGTATTATTCTTCATCGAATCATGGACACTTCCAGGAGCATGAGTGTTGGTATTCTGTCTGGACGTCACCCCCACAGTTACCTGGCAGCAACCAGGTATGTTCTTCTGCACAGTTACCTGGCAACAGCAGGTAAGCCTGGCTCACTATAAAAGGGGCTACTCAGCTCCTTCTCCCTCTCTTACTCTCTCTCTCTCTTGTCTCTCTCTCTCTTGTCTCTTACTCTCTTGCCTCCCTTGCCTCTTGCCCCTTGCTTTTCCTCTTTCCCCATTCCCTTCTCCGCTCTCTCCACGTGGTCATGGCTGACCTCTACTTCTCTACTCTCTCCTTCTCTCTGCTTTTCTCTGCCTCTACTTCTCCCTGTACTATACTGTCCTGTGGCTGGTCCCTCAGGGAGAAGGGATGCCTTGGCATGGGCCTGCATGGGTACCCCCTTCCCCTACACTACCTTAGAATGTATATTAATAGCTCTTTATCTTTTTATGATCACAAGAGGTATGAATTCAAAGCTGGTCTGGGTTACATATGTTGAGACATTATCTCAAGGCAAATAAAGATTTCTCAACAGAATATGAAGCTTTTATGCTTAAAATAAGAAATAAAATAGCCACATTGTCTAATTCTGGCCTTTCTTCAAAATATCTGGTGCCTGTGTTAAGAGGCAAAGTCTCTTCAGGTCAGTGTAATAACTCTGGCTTGTTGCTTAAGAAACGAAACAACAAAACCCTAAACAACAGCAACAAAACAGATGTAACTTTTTTCTCTATACCTCTCATGCCATTATGACTGGCAGCTGTTCTTGAGGGTGAGCACATATTTCTTCCTTCGGTGTCTTTTTTTTTTTTTTTAATGGAACTGCCACATGATTATAATACAATTTAATCAGGAAGGGGCTATCTGTGTTGACTTCATTATACATTCACACATTCAATCACACTAGCACCACTTTTCAAATAGCATCTCTTCCAAATGTATGCTGTTAACTTTCTCAACAGAGAAGGCAAGCATGTGATTTCCACCCATCAGCAGAGACTTAATAAATCACCCCGCATATTACAGTTTCACACCAAGTTAGCACCTTCCATCAAGGAAAGAAATTAACAGAGCAAATCCTGGCTAATTGTGAAAGATGCTAATTACACACTCGCCCTACAAAATAAGGCGTGAGTGATGTGTGGCAAACCCTGCATAAAGTCATGAGCACTTGGAAATGAGACACTTAAATAAAGTCTAAAACTGCTTATGCAGAGACACGAAAAGACCAGACAGTGAGCAAAATCATACAGCCTGTAAAGAGAGAGAGAAAAAAAAAATGAGGGTAAAAAAAATTCATTTAAGTCCATTGTAAGACTAGTAAAGACTTGGGTGACTCAAAGAATTTACTGCAACCTTCTCTTCTAAGTTTGAAACAGCCCCACTGGATTGATGCTGGAAAGAAGTCCTTTACTAGTTAATGGCTGTTCACAGCAGGGCAGAGAATTGTTATAAAGGATGTGATCCTGACTCAACTAATCTTGGGGTAAGGGAGGCCTAAATTACAACTAATGGTAATTAGCTCCCCTGCTGGTGGTCTCTGCAGAGGCAGAAGCCAAACAGGTCAGAGAATATGAATCCTGAGCAGACATCAGAGGCTGCCAGCTCCTTGTGATCTTGGCTGAGATGAACTGGTGGAGGTGTGATAGGAGAATTTATCCCTGTCACCATCAATCTGGTATCCAGTCTCTGGATGCAGGACTCTTTTCCCTGAAGTTGCCAATTTGTCACCTTTCAACAGCATGGGGCGCTCATTAAGAATGTGTGCTTTCTTAATGCTGTGCTAAGTGTGTGACTTCAAAAGAGGACTTGAGACAGGAAAGAGATGCTCCTGCATGTACTGTCCTCCTGTCTTTCTCTCTCCTCCAAAAGTTAAAGTAACAACTTGAGATTTCAGTCCTAACTCAATCCAGCTAAGTAACCTGACCGAATTAACACTCTTTCAGTTGTCTCTTAGCTTTCACACACCCAATTTGCTAGTGAAAGGCAATTATCACCTTATATTCAATTAAAATATCTCTGATTAATAGCTTGTACAGGCATCTAAAGCAATTATATCATTTAAAATTACAAAGGTAACACAGGGAGAGAGTTTGTGTTGGTGTTAATTTGTGTAATGAAGCAAAGGTGGTAAATCATGACATCCCTAGAGAGTGGTTGTGGAGATGAGTTTTGTGACACAATTACATAATTACAACATCTCGGGGGAGGAAATGCAAATCTTACAACTTCCACCTCACATCTTTCAGTAAGAAAGCATGAATTTGCAATGAATGTGTGTTTGCAGCAGCACTACAGGAATTCTATATCATCAGACTCCCCTTACAATAAATAAAATAGACTTCTTCTGGTTTGGGGTGTGTTACTTTTTCATCATGAATAACAGACTCTTAACATGTTGGGGTGTCTCTTCATTCATGAAATGACCATTATTTTCAGAGAGATCTCCTTGTTTTAAACTGTTGCATGAGTCAATTGTTTAAAAACAAATTTCAAGCTTGAACATCATTTCTTCAGCAGGAACGAGAGGTCACATAGAAGCTCTGGCAAAACTATGGAGCAGAGGACCATACTTACTGCTATTTTATTTATGATCCACAAAATGTTATAACCAATTAACCCCTTTATTATGCATCTGTAGCTCTGTTGGCACTCTTCTTTTCTATACGTAAATGTTTAAAATACTAACCCATTTAAATTTAGTAAAGTATATTTTTAACTTCATATCTAGGATATGATCAACATCAGCTATATATCACATGTAAACTGAGCTTTATTCATGAAGTTTCAACTGTTTGTAAACTATATTATCCCATTAATATTTTACTTTGTTAACATCATTTTCTCCCTTAAATGTCGATTTTTTTAAATTCTGCTTTTATATTATCTCCATATTTTGAAATCTATTGACTCTACTATTGTAGCCAAAAGTGCTTGATAAAGGTTATCTGGAATCTCTGAATTTTAAAAACTTATCATATCTATTGTTATGGCAGCCCCATGCCAATGTATGTCCGTGAGTAATTATGCCATGCAACAGATCTGGTATAAGGTGGTGGGGGGGGATTATTTGGGAAAATGGAGGGGACGGAGGACCTGCAGGAGGGGTAGAGGCAGACAGATAGACATGTAGACAAGCAGGCAGATAGGAGCAGAACCATGAGGCAGTGAAGAGGATGGAGCACAGAGAAAGAAAGAAAGGCTGGGAACCTGTGGGAACAGCCCACACCTGAAGCACCAGGAGGTAACAGATGATGATATAAGCCATTGCTAGTTCCATGGGAGGAGCTTAGTGGAACCTGCTACAAACTGACATTCCTTCATGTTTTTTCCTTATTTATTTATTTATTTATTTATTTATTTATTTATTTATTTATTTAGACAGGGTTTCTCTGTATAGCCCTGACTGTCCTGGAACTCACTTTGTAGACCAGGCTGGCCTCGAACTCAGAAA
>NC_034594.1:97350-99212 GCF_900095145.1 Mus pahari | reverse complement strand
ACACACACACACACACACATATATATATATACATACATACATACATACACACATATTATAAGGGTCCATGATTTGTTGAAGAATGATACCCCAGACTCAAATAGAATGTAAACACAAAGAAAGTTTTATTCTGCAGAAGTCCAGCATGCTGGAGTCTTCCATTACCAGAATAGAGAGACAACCACGAGAGTTCACAAGCCTGATTTAAAGCACATTAGAGAATTCCAAGGAAGGTAACCTATAATGTTGGGTCCATCTCTATAGACATGCCATTATGGGTGTGGGGGTTGAAAACTTGCTGGGGAGGTCTGAAAACTGTTGCTGAGGAAGTCTGGAAACTGTTACTGAATGATGGTCCTTGCCTCAGATGAGGTGGCAGGACATCTTCTGAGGTCTGGACTTGCCTGGAATTGCCCAGTTCTTAGAAACAGACATTTAGGTCTAGTCTCCTTAACTGCCTATTTGAAGCCTGGCAAGCAGTCACCCTAACCTCCTCAATATACATAAATATTAGGCAGAAGAAAAAGTTAAGTAGGTTAGGAAGAAGTTTTTTTCTAAGTCTACATTTGAAACTTTTAGGCCCATGGTCATGGTATTTGTGGGGAAAGGATTCCAAACACCAGGGAATGGAGTAGAAATCCCACCATTGGGAATAGGCAATATGTGGGAAAATCAGGCTGTTGATTGACACAGGTACTTCTCTGGAGTCCATTTGACCCACGAGAGGTGGATTTCCTAACACTTACAGCAATCTTTATTTTTAGTATAACTGTAAACTAAAAGAGAGGCTTCCTCCATCTCCCCAGAAGTCCAGGTAGAGATAGGTTTAACATAATGAGATCTTTTGAAGTAAACATATCTACTTTCGGTGGATTTAAGATAGCTGTATATTCAAAGAAACATTAGTTCTTTTATAGGAACCATTTCTAAAACCTTTATTTTAAAGCCATTTTATATTTAAAACAATGTAAATTCATTTAAATTATTTGAAAAGTAAGGCCATTCAAAACAAGGGAAGAGATAGAGAAGATGATGAAATAATGATCATTTCCCTGCAATGGGAGTCTGATTATAAATACATAAGTAAGTAAGTAAGTTAATAAATAAATAAAATAACTGCTTATAGTGGGAAAAATGAGATATATATTAAAAAGTTAAACTCAAACAAGAGTATGAAAAAACAATCACAAAACCAAAGAAACAAATAAAGAAAAGAAAAATAATGATCCAGGTAATAATGGCAACCTGGATTGGGCCTAACAATATATATTAAACTTAGAGTTAAATTTGCTTATTACAGACAAAAGTGAGATCACCTGGTTTCTAAACAGTTAAAAAGTCAAGACCATGTCCCAGATATGGTGATATACTCAATAGCAGAATCAAGTGAATCTCTCTGAGTTTCAGACCATCCAGGTCTACATGAAGTGTTTAAAGGCAGATAGGTAGACATAGAGTCTAGGATAGGGCTACAAAGGAAAACTGACTAAATAGCAAAAACAAAAAAGAAAAACAAAAATTCAGTCAACCAACCAAACAAACAAACAGACAAACCAACAAACAAAAACTACCAAACAACAACAATGAAATGTCAAGATCATGGAATATTGATTTTTAATAATAATACTCTTAGTAAGGTTACCAATCCAAGTCTATATGGCTGCACAAAATGATCTCACTCGCTTCTTTCTGCTTTCTTTCTTTCTTTCTTTCTTTCTTTCTTTCTTTCTTTCTTTCTTTCTTTCTTTCTTTCTTTCTTTCTTTCTTTCTCTCTCTCTCTTTCTTTCCTTTTCTTTATTTTTTAATAAAAATTAAGGCACAGGTTTGTTTGGTATGAAACATGACATGGATCTGGAAGGAGT
>NC_034594.1:63783-93590 GCF_900095145.1 Mus pahari | reverse complement strand
TGAGCATGGGAGATCTTTCCATCTTCTGAGATCTTCTTCAATTTCTTTCTTTAGGGATTTGAAGTTCTTATCATACAGATCTTTCACTTCCTTAGTCAGAGTCACACCAAGGTATTTTATATTATTTGTGACTATTGTGAAGGGTTCATATTCATTTTTAATCTCTCTTAAACCAAGAACAAAAACAGAAAACCAAATAGCTAAGAGAAACAAACAAACAAACAAACAAAAATTGCACCAATTTTTTTAAGCAAGCATTTTTTCTTTTTTTTGAAAGTATATTTTTTATTAGATATTTTCTTTATTTACATTTCAAATGCTATCCCGAAAGTTCCCTGTACCTTCCTTTATCCCTGCTCCCCCCACAATTTTGAAAGTCAATATAAAGTTAAATGTACTTTTCTTGATTTATTAATCAAAATCCTTCTAATTAAAGGATTTGTTTTCTTCTAGGTCTCTTTGAGCTATGTAAGACACAGGTACCAAGCTGTTGAAATTCTCAGCTATGATAGAGTAACTGTAAGTAAATATAAATGTAAAAAGTTAAATGCTTTACTAAACAGTTTTTCTTCTTTTTGTTAATGTTACACTTTAGTCTGTGAACTTTAGCAATCTGACTAGTAAACTATTGCATAAGAAGGTAAATCATAAAGTATTTAAGGATTATTCTCACCATACATGATCTAAGCTTTTCGCTCTTGGTATTTTAGACAGTATCTCAAGTTTAGGAGGATAAACTAATTTATGTATTTCTTTTGTGATTTTCCACTAATGTTTTGTGATGACAAAAACCAAACAAACAAAAAGGAGAAAAACAGAAAAGCCAAAAGATTATTTGTTAAATCACATTTTTTAAAAAATGGGTGAAGAAATAATATCTGAACTATTCAGTTGGGCTATATTGTGAAGCTCTTTCTTTCAACATTTTCTCCTGATGGAGAGAGGAAACTTTTAAGATTCAGAAAGTAAATAAATCTTACAAGGCTCAGGGGGTTTATGAAAGTTTTGAGAGACCCAAAGCCCCTTTCTTGGGTTATATGAGCAGTAATAATTGATGCTGCTCAGGTCCTGTAGAGCCCTTGAGTTTCAATTTGTTTAGAGAGAAACAGGAATGGAGATTTCATGAATACTCACCCATATCAAGTTGGGCTTTTTAATTATGCATATGATTTAGAGTTATACCTGTTTCTGTAAGCAACCTCTAAATTATGCCACTGTAATTAATAGCAATAAACTTAAAGTTAATTTCAATGTAGATAAAAAATTCCTTGTATCTGCCACTGGATTCTTATATAGAATAACTAGATATTTGGTAATATTTCCCCATGAATAGTCTCAAAATAGATGAAACATATCACCAGACATTGATGATGCTACTTCCCTTGGAACTGCTGCTTTGCATAACAGTGCAGTTACACTCAGGACCCTTGTTCTATATGACTGCAGTGCATCTCAGGTCATTTCTAAATTCAACACCCCTCCTGAGTACACTTTTGTATATTTCTTCATCTTAAATTGCTCACCTATTCTTTAAGTAGTAATTTGGATATTGTCTATAAGTAATCAATATTGCTACTTAAAGAGCATATAATGATTATGTGTATTGATGGTAATTTTATTCATGTAGTCAAAAAGACCTAAACAGGTTAAAACTACTCTTAAAGTTTCTTTATTCTAATATTCAATATTCCTAACACCCAGTGACCTCTTTCTTGATTTTTTTTTTTTTTTAGCCATATCAAGTGTCTTCTCCCCTATGGAAGCCTTCAACCATAAAATCCAGACATTTGAGTCTGCAGAGTAGGATGGAATATGTGTAATTCAGAACCAATCATTAAAGCTGAGAGCTGGTAGTGTATGCCTTTAATCCCAGTACTCAAGAGGCAAGATCACTGTGTTTGAGGCCAGCCTGGTTCACACAGAAATTTCCAGGACAGCTAAGGCTACAAATAAAACCCTGCCTTGAAAAAGCAAAAAGCAGACAAGCCGAAAAATGAAACAACCATTATAGAGTTTAACTTAAACACAAAAATACAGTGAAATTATGTTGTTTTCAGATAAAAGTGCTTCAATATAGATGTCATGAAGTAAATGGAAGAAGCTAATTCCTAATGACCAATTTTTTCCACCTGTGGAAATGTAGAACTACAATAACAATAGGGAAATGACAAGAACAACAATAAATCCAGGCAGACATGACACTGAATGGCACTACCCTGGAGATGTAAGGTGAAGCAGCACGTGGAGAGGGACAGAGGAAGGCAAGATGACTAAAATGTATTGCATATAGTTATAGAACTGCTGTACTCTACCTCATAAACATGACATATTTTATAAATGATAAATCACACCACAAGGAAAGAATTAACCAGCAAATGCAACAATTGAAGAGTTAAAGGGGCAATGGGGATAAAGTTATTTCTCAGTGGCTAGAGGCTATGTTTGCTCTTCCAGAGAAATCAGATTTAATTTCCAGTATCCATAGCATCACTCACAAGTGATAGTGTCTATGGTTCTCGGAGATCCAATACCCTCTTCAGGCCTCTTCAGGTACCAGGAGAAAAATCTAATGCAGATATATATGCAAGCCAACACCACACACAGAAAGTACAGAATTAAAATATATTTTATTAAAGACTTAATGGAGCATATTAAAAGAAAAGACTAAAGTGGTTAAAAATTTCAAGAATAAGTAGTGTCTAAAAACATATTTAAAAATATCAATGAATCACAAGAATGTTCTTTATCTAATTTTCCTTAAAGAATTTATGAGATATGGATTCAGTTGAACTTTAGATAAGCGGCAACCAGGAAAATGTATTATAAGTAAAGTGTGTGTGCTTTTACATATTTAATCATACCAACAGTGAAGTAATTTTTCACACATACCATGTTTATATTAAAAGTCTCTTTATTATGGATCTGGAGAGATTGATGTGTGCTCACAATCACATGTTAGTCTAGTTAAGAGACAAAATGACAGACACTTCTGGTCTCCTCCACCGATGGTACCTCTACACAGGTGAACACACCCATTGCCACCCACATATCATTAAAAATAAAATAAATATCCACTTATCAGTGAGTGCATATGAAGTGAGTTCTTTTGTGATTGGGTTACCTCACTCAGGATGATATCTTCCAAATTCATCCATTTGCCTAAGAATTTCATAAATTTATTGTTTTTAATAGCTGAGTAGTACTCCAATGTGTAAATGTACCATATTCTCTGTATCCATTCTTCTGTTGAGGGACATCTATCGGGGTTCTTTACAGCTTCTGGTTATTATAAAAAGGCTGCTATGAACATAGTGGACTATGTGTCCTTATTATAAGTTGGAACATCTTCTGGGTATATGTCCAGAATTTTTGATCTTAGCCATTCTGACTGGTGTGAGGTGGAATCTCAGGGTTGTTTTGATTTGAATTTCCCTGATGATTAAAGATGTTGAACATTTTTTCAGGTGCTTCTCAGCCATTCAGTACTCCTCAGTTGAGAATTATTTGTTTGTCTCTGTACCCCATTTTTTAATAGGGTTATTTGATTTTCTAGAGTCCACCTTCTTGAGTTCTTTGTATATGTTGGATGTTAGTCCCCTATCAGATTTAGGACTGGAAAAGATCCTTTCCCAATCTGTTGGTGGCCTTTTTGTCTTATTGACAGTGTCTTTTGCCTTACAGAAGCTTTGCAATTTTATGAGTTCTCATTTGTCGATTCTCGACCTTACAACACAAGCCATTGCCATGAAACTCAAGAAGAAGGAAGAGTAAATTGTAGATACTTCGTTCCTCCTTAGAATATGGAACAAAATATCCATGGAGGGAGTTACAGAGACTAAGTTTGGAGGTGAGACAGAAGGAAGGACCAACCAGAGACTGCCTCACCAGGGGATCCATCCCATAAACAGCTACCAAGCGCAGATACTATTGCATATGCCAGCAAGATTTTGCTGAAAGGACCCTGATATAGCTGTCTCTTGTGAGGTTATGCCAGTGCCTGACAAATACAGAAGTGGATGCTTACAGTCATCTATTGGATGGAATGCAGGGCCCCCAATCGAAGAGCTAGAGAAAGTACCCAAGGAGCTGAAGGGGTCTACTACCCTATAGGACGAAAAAAATATGAACTTACCAGTACCCCCAGAGCTCGTGTCTCTAGTTGCATATGTAGCAGAAGATGGCCTACTCAGCCATCATTGGGAGGAGAGGCCCTTGATCTTGTGAAGATTTTATGCTCCAATACAGGGGAATGCCATGGCCAGGAAGCAGGAGTGAGTGGGTTGGGAAGCATGGCGGGGGAAGGGCATAGGGTACTTTTGGGATAGCATTTGAAATGTAAATGAAGAAAATATCCAATAAAAAAAGGAAAAAATAAATATTTAAAAATCATCTGTTAATCAAGGTGGAATTTTGAACACTTCATAATGAAAAAAGCTTGCTTTGTACTCTTCAAAATTCCTTTGCAATACACCAGTTTTCCCCAAATCACTTTTTGTAGGTGCTTAAAGTCACAGAATGTAGGAGTTACAAATATTGCTTCCAAGTCTTCTCTTATTTGTCATTAGTAATATTCTCTCTCTCTCTCTCTCTCTCTCTCTCTCTCGTTTTTTTTTTTTTTTTTTTTTTTTTTTTTTTTTTTTTTTTTTTTTTTTTAAGACAAGTTTTCTCTGAGTAGCCCTGGCTGTCCTGGAACTCACTCTGTAGACCAGGCTGACCTGGAACTCAGAAATCGTCCAGCCTCTACCTTCTAGATGGTAGGATTAAAGTCATGCACCACTGCCCAGCTCTATTTTACTAATTCTTAAATGTCTTCAAGGCCCCTTTCAGTGGTTGAAGATATATAACATTGTAGGTGGGTTACACTCATTGCTTGTGGCTCCTATCAGTATGCCTATAAGGAGGCTGGAGTTCAGAACTTTCATACATCTGCGCACTCTTAACATTGACGATCCTGTGTTCTTCATTTTGCTGTTTGGGCTCTCACAGGTATTATAGCAGCATATAAAATGCATCGATGTTATATATTTTGGTATTTTTTATTCAATATCATGATTTCCTTGCCATCTAAAATGTTTTGTTGATATGCAAACAGAGATGAACAAATGTACTTTACACTGGAAAATCTGCCCATTTAGTACCAGATAAAATACTTAAAATTAAAACTAAACATTAGAAAGTGTTAATTTTGTAATTGGATATATTATTATATAACTAGTTTGATATAATATTAATTCTCATATAAGTGTCAGATTTAACTGTGTTTTTGTTTTTCTTCACTTGATTTTTCTTTAAAGCTTATAAGCGAAAGACTCTGATAAATGCTAAAGCTACCTGACCTTATATTTGTCTGTGTAGTTATAGAAATAACACATTGGTGGAGCTAAAAATACAATTTAGAAGGGATTATAAAGAGTTTGGAATCTCTTCTCAACCTCCAGTTATCACGCTTGCCTAGAGAAGACTATAATTGTTCAAGACAAAGCATCACATGTACCATTCATAGCACAGATGTCAGCCTGCCTCTGATGTCCCTCTCCCTAACACAAAACAGTAATGTTTAGTATTTGGTTCCTAGAAGTTACTGGAATGGCTATTTGTAGAACTGCTTTTGATTTCTTGTTCTGACAAGGACCAGAACAACAGCAGTGTGTCCTTACCATCAGCATCACTGTCAGGCAGAGAGGCATGCCAGCAGTGAGCAGTCTGCTCAGGACTCTCTTGGCACCAGCTATTGTGGTGATGACAGCTTCTTGGCTCACTGATCATGTTTAGCACTCCATACAGTCCAGACCCTGAGGGCCTAAATGGGCTGCATCTACATTTTGATCTGTTTTAGCATTAAGTAAAATCATGAATGCACAAAACAATTTAGCAAAGGTTCTATAACTCTTCATCTGAATGATAATATATTGTTTAAGTTGGTTAATGTAAAAACAGTATCCCAGTGGTATTGAATAGATCCATGGATGTGTTTCCTCAGTAGAGGAGCAACAGTGTAGAAGAAGCTACAGGTGATTCAATGCACCTGCAGAACCTGTCTCAAACAGATCCATTCCCACTTTGAATATGTGATTATAGATATTTTAGAAATCAGAGAATCAAACAGCAAGCTTATCTGTTTGAGTAAATATTCAAGACACAATAATTCACTTTCCTCAAAGCTTTGTTCCTTCTTAGGTAGCTGATAACATATTTGTTTCTACAAAGCATTACCAGGTTAAGGGATGCTAACTTTGAATTGAAAAGGATTCACATTGATGGAGTGAACTTGATGCCTATTCTTTATACTTTGCTTTCTTCTCTGCCAGGAGTCTCAGGCTTTTTTGATTGAGAGACAAATGTGAGCTTGCTTGTTGGACAATATTCCAAGCTTTTACACAACAGAATCAGTATCAATTCTTCATTCCTGAAGGAACTAAGACTCCTCAAAGTGAAGGGTATACACTTGGGTAACTTCTTGTTTGTTTGTTTCTGAGATTAATATTGTGCTTTTGTCTACATGCAACAGTCCTTGATACATATCCAACTGATTTCATTTCGTAGCCTTCTGTTTACTTTTGGAGTGTTGCTTTATTTTTTTAAGATTATTCAAGCTTAATTTGAATTCACATTTAGATGACTCTTTTATTTCTCTTCTCTCAGAAATACTCTCTTATTGGTATCCTTCCATGAAATCAGTGTTTCTTATGGCACCATATTTTGGAAACAAATTTCTTGGCTGGCTGACTGTTTTCTCTTCACACTTGCCTCTCCATTTTGGATCTGTGTTTGCTTTTCTTATTATCTCACATATCTCAGGTGAGAACCAGTTCACATATATCTGATTATCTATTGACCTAAAAACGTACATGTAAGGAATGCATTTTAAGAGCATTTAAATGTCAGAAGAGCATACCATTACATTCAAGTCTCTGAATTTCAACTATCTGCTATCATGAATTTGAAGTAGGTATGAATCATAGACTAATGTTATGGAGACACAATTACAGAGAAATATAACATTTTCCCTGAAACCCATCCATATTACTGGAACCACATTGAATTTGTAACCTTCAGGGACCACACCTCCCATGATCCCAGAAGAATTTCCTTCCAGGCAACACACAGCCATCGCACCCTCCTAAAAATGAGAGAAAGAACAACTGAAATAAAAAAAAAAAAAAAAACCCGAACTACTACGAACAAAACCAAGATATATAATCTTCACAAACACAGATGCTAAACTCCAGCATAAAAGCACAATAACCAGCAGGACAATAATTCTCTACTAAATCCAAGCAATCCTACTCCAGTAGTCCATGTGAAATATAACACTGCTAAAGTACAAGATACCTTAAGTTTCATTGTTGATGTACAAGATACCTTAAAATATCCTTTATGAATATTATAGAGGTTTTTTGAAAAAAGAGGATGAATAAATCCCTTAAAGCAATCCATGAAAACACAAGAAATTGATAAAAAGAAAAAAGAAAAAAGAAAAAAGAAACAGAAAAGAAAAAGAAAATAGGAACAGAATCAACAAAGAAAATCAAAACTCATAGGAATCTGGGAGTAAAAATTTTAGGAAATCAAACAGAAACCTCAGAGGCAAGCTTGACCAACAGAGTAAAAGAGATGGAAGAGAGAATCTCAGGCATTGAGTGCACCATAGAATAAATAGTTACCTTGATCAAAGAAATATTAAATTTAAAAGTGTCTCACAAATATCCAGGAAATCTCAGAAAATATAAAAAGACAAAATCCAAGGATGATAAGAATTAGAGGAAGAAGAAACTGAGGAAGCTGGCAGATAAAATGTTTTTCAGCAAAATCACAGAAGAAATTGTCCTTAACAATAAGTAGAACATGCCTATCAAGGTACAAAAAGCATACAGAAGACCAAAAAAATAGACTAGAAATGAAATTCACATCATCATGTAATAATCAAACCAAAGCTCATAAAGTACTACAGCTTAAATCATGTATTGATCTTCACATACTAATAGTGTGAGACCTCAGTACCAGCACCCCCTGACACTTTCTACAAAACTGACTAGTTCCACACAAAGCAAGTCTCAACAAATACAAGAAATTGGAGTAACACCCTGCATCCTATATGAATACTATATATTAAAACTGGCTATCAACTACAGAAACAACAGTTTACAAAGTCATGGAACCTGAACAACTCACTACTTAATAAAAAAAAAAATGGATCAAAACAGAAATTACTAAAGAATTGAATGAAAATGAATAGCAACATAAGCAACCATATAGGATACAATGAAGGTTGTCCTAAAAGTCAAGTTTATAGCAATAAGTGTCTACATAAAAATTTGAAGAAATCTGATACTAGTAACTTAACAGAACCTTAAAGTTCCAGACTACAAAGAAATCATATCCAAAGGAGTAGATGGCAAGAAACAATCAAGCTCTGGGCTAAAATCAATACATTGGAAACAAGCAAACAAAATTACAAAGAACTCAATGGGACATAGAATTGGTTCTATGAGAAAATCAACAAAATTGGCAAAACACATGCAAATTAACTAAAAGGTAAGGGGGTGGGAGTTGCAAATTAACAAAATTAGAGATTAAAAACGGGGACCATCACAAATAAAGGAAAGGAAATCCAGGGAATGATAAGGACATACCTGGAATGCCTATATTACACCAAATTAGGAGATCTAAAAGAAATGAATAATTTCCAATGTTAAATACAGTATGTCAGACAAGTAATTTAAATAGACCTGTCTTCCCTGATAAAACAAAATCATAATTAAAATCTATCAATCAAAAAGTGTAAATGGCCAGAATTCTACCAGAATTTCAAAGAGGAGTTATTGCCAATACTCCCCAAATTATTCAGCCAGATATTATAAGAAGAAACAATGACCAATGTTTTGATGAGGGCACAATTACCCTGATAGCAAAACCCCACAAAGAATTACAGAACTCATTTTCTTTACTAACTTTGAGATTTAATCTCATATTTCTTACATTTGTCAGAATGGCCAAGATCAAAAAAAAAAAATACAAATTGCAGCCTATATTGGTGAGAATGTGGAGTAAAGGAAACAGTTATTTTCCTTGCTTGTAGGGCTGTAAACATGAACAACCATTATGGAAGTCAGTGTGGCCATAACTCAGAAGTTTGGAGATCAGTCTACCTCATGAACCAGCTATACCACTCATGAATGAGATGGCTCAGGGGTTAAGAGCTCTGACTGCTCTTCCAAAGTTCCTAAGTTCAAATCCCCAGCAGCAGCAGGGTGGTTTACAACCATCCATAATGAGACACTCTTTTGGTGTGTCAGAAGACAGCTACAGTGTACTTAGGTATAATAACAAATAAATCTTTTTTGAAGTTTTGCTCACAGTCAGCTATTAGATGGAACACAGGGCCCCCAATGGAGGAGCTAGAGAAAGTACCCAAGGAACTGAAGGGGTCTGCAATGCTATAAGTGGAACAACAATATGAATTAACCAGTACCCCCACAGCTCGTGCCTCTAGCTGCATATGTATTAGAAGATGGCCTATTCAGCCATCACTGGGAAGAGAGGTCCCTTGGTCTTGCAAAGTTTATATACCCCAGTACAGGGGAATGCCAGGGCCAAGAAGTGGGAGTGGGTGGGTAGGGGAGCAGTGGCAGGGGAGAGTATAGGGAACTTTTGGGATAGCATTTGAAATGTAAATAAAGAAAATATCTAATAAAAAAAGTATTTTTAAAAAAGAACATTCATTATACTGAAGGGCACTTGTTCAACCATTTTCATTGCAGTTTTATTCATAATAGCAAGACATTGGAAACAATCTACACATTGCTTAATAGAAGCATGGGTAAAGAAAATGTGATACTTCATAGTAAATATTATTCATTCATTATCAAATATGAAATTATGAGACTCACTGGTAAACTGATAGAACTAGATAAAAGCGTACTGAATGAGGTATCACAGAAAGACAAATACAATACTCATTCACGTTTATGTGGGTATTAGCTGCTAGGTAAATGATATTCAAGCTGCAACATATAGAACCACTGAGATTAAATATAGAGTAAGAGACTGGGGTGGCTGTTAGATCACTCTAGGAAAGGGAAATAATTATGGAAGGAGGGCTGGAATGGGAGAAGAGTGTAGAGAGTTGGAAGGAAGAGTAGTATGAGTGAGGAAATGTAAGGAAAGAAAACTAAAATTAGGTGACAGTGGAGGAGTATTATGAAATCCTAATACAGGAGGAGCTTCCTAAAATAGATATGTATTTGCAGGTTACCTAAATATAATGGCCAAGTAATGGAGAGAGAGCCCCATCTAGACATCACTTGTCACCAAATGAAGCTTTACTTACTAGAATTGGGTTACATAACATTGAGTCAAAGAACTCGATGGGAATACCAAACATCCCATGCTATTTTTGAGACTATGGATTGCTCTCCACAAACTGACAGCAAGTCTCCATTGCTGAAAACAATACCTCCACATCTCAGTCATCATGAAGCTGAGCTGATGTCTACGTGGAGCCTTGATCCTTACTCCTTACTGTGCATGGTTAAGGAAGATTCTCTGTATACTACCAAAGGAGAAATCAACCGAGGCACAGACCTTTTGATCTACAATGATGTACTGCCTTTCATTATTGCTTAATTAACCAAGAACCAGAAAAATGTAGCCCTGGTTTTAGTGTAAACACAAATACTATTGTTCTTATATAAAAACAAGAACAACAACAACAACAACAACAACAACAATCATAACAGGGACTCTTAATGATATTCTTCTATGCTCATAGATCAGTGCTTTGCTCAGTCATAATCTGAGAAGTTTGTTCTCATAACAGATGGGAAAATAGAGATCCTCACCTAGACATCATGCAGAGAATGAGAGCCCCTGGAACACGTGACCCTAAATTAGACAACTCCATCAATACCTCCCCTTAGAGCTCAGGAAAACCTAAGGAAGAGGATACAGAAAGAAAAACAGAACACAGGGAATTCACTTCTTCCATGTGTTTATGAGAAGGCAAGGCTGATTCCATGACAGGCTTCAAATTGGCAGTTTAGAAGATTAGACCTAAAATCTTTGTTTCCATGAACTTGGCAATTCAGGCAACTCCATGTCTCATACAGAAATTGCCCCATGACCTGGTTTGAGGCAAGGACAATGGATTAGCAGAGATTTCTAGACTTTCTCAGCTACTTCCTCAGCAATAGTTTTCAGACCTCCCCAGTAAGTTTCCAGCCCCCACACCCTGATAATGGAATGTCAATAGAGATGGACCCAACAGATTAACATAGAGGTCACCTACCCCAGAATTCCCTAATGTGCTTCAAATCAGGCCTGCAAGATCACTTGGGTGTCTTTCTATTCTGTTTATGGGAGACCTTAGCATGCTGGGCTTCTGCAGAATAAAACACTCTTTGCTTTTACATATTGTTTAAGTTCTGGGTGTCATTCTTCAGGGAATCATGAACTCTCACATTTCACAGCTTGTCTGGGATTTGCTGGAGACCACCTGACCCAAATAGTGGAGTGTTTTAATGATCTGTAAGTACAGGGACCTGGCTGNCTGGGATTTGCTGGAGACCACCTGACCCAAATAGTGGAGTGTTTTAATGATCTGTAAGTACAGGGACCTGGCTGTTATTTTTTTTTTTTTTTTTTAATCTTGTCCATATCTGTGTTTCTGATTGGGGTTTAATTCTGTTTCAGGTTTATTCTGGAGGACAAGTGGGACAAAGCAGACTTGTATTTTTGTCACCTGGCCAAGGGAAATGGAGTATGCACCTGATCCCTACCAGAAGCTGGAGAACTTGCTAGTTCTCATTTGAATTCTAAACTGAATGTGGGTCTATGAGTCGGTCCATGTGCAAGGAGTATCAGAGACAGCCTTTAGGTTTGTTTTTGTTTTCTGGGTACTGTCCTTCTGTGTCTGTCTATATGTATGGTTTGTGCTTTTTGTCCTCTCTTACAATTTTTTTTCCCTAGGATGGGAAAAGGACAAAGCATCTCACTGGATTTGGTCCTGAATTATTTTCAGGAACTTCTCCAAGTCATAGAAGACTCAGGTCTGGTTTTTCATCCCCACAAACTAACCATCTCATACAGAAATAAATGGCCCACCTATGACCAGAAGAGGGGACTTTCTATCTTCCCATCATAGTTTATGAGGACTGGGGTCACCTATACCAAATGCTTTGGACCTCACCTCTTCTTCCTCTAAAGGAGGGTCATCCTGGGCCCCCTGCTTTGCTCAACCTTTCTGTTTCTGAGGAGGATCTCTGTCCCCCTTCTTATGTTCCTGCTCCTGCTGCCACTGTTGCTGCCTCTGCCCAGCCAGCACAGGTGGAAGGAAGAGCAGCCCCTGACTGTCCAGATTCCATTTGTTGTCCACCTCACATTCCCAGTATTCCCCAGAGAGCCGACTTTAACAATATAATAATAAACTAAGGTACTTTGCTTCCAGAACTGATCTGCCTGTTGGAGGTGCTCTGAGGCTAGAAGCTACAGTCTCCTGTTTAGCACCGCATAGTAAAATAGTGGAAAGCTAGGTAAAGTAATCTTAGTTCTATCTCTGCAGGAATTGCATCTCCAGAAGAAAAGGGGAGGGAGGACTGCTACTGCTCCTTGTTCTCAGTACTTATAGCACTTTCAGAGAGCATGATCACATGGTAAAGAATTCACTACAAGTTTTCACATGAATTCAGGTTATAAATTGAATAAGAAGTTTATAACAGAGAATGTCTACATGTGTATCTACTAGGAGTAATTATCTGGCTAAACATTCGTCATTTGCTACTAGCATATAGGTTCATGGAGAGTTAAAAACATAACTAAATTGTCCTTGAAGTTTTGTATTGATAAACTCAGTCAATATTTTCTGTCCTTGCACCAGTGGTACAAATCCATTGCTCCTTCTTTATAACCTTCAGTTAATGCTGTTTATAACCCCTTGGAATGTGCTTTAGGGTTTAGATGTCTGTTATCTCAGAAGAAATAAGATTTGATAAGCAATTTCTGTTATAAAAGGGACTCGAATGTTTTTGTCTTTTGTCTATATTCTGAAGCTGTGGTAATCATGCCATGATGCTTGTTTCTGCGGAATAAATGCTCTTTGTTCTTGCATGCAATTTGGGTCTGAGGCCTTTCTTCAGTGATTCTCAAATCCTAACACTCTAAGTCTTCTTCGTGGCAGAGGAGAGAGAGAGGATTATGGGAGCTGCCTAGAAATTGATTCTGGGAGCAAATGGGCTGCCCACTCAATTTCAGGCTGACATTGATGTAGTGCTTCCTTTGATTCTACCCAAGTAAGGTAAGGAAAGGCTTCGCTACTACTGCCAGATTCTGATGGGGGCCTCTGAGAAGTTGCCAGATAGACCAGAAATTATTGAAGGTGAGCCAGGGGATGCATGGAAAGAATGAAAGCACCAAGAAATATCTAGAAAGACTTTTTGAAGCTTGTAGGACTTACACTGCTTTTGCCCCAAAAGCCAGGGAGCACCAGTCAGCTGTGAACATGGCTTTGTAAACCAGACTGCCCCTAGCATGCATTGGAAGCTTCATTAGCTGTGAACATGGCTTTGTAAACCAGACTGCCACTGGCATCCACTGGAAGCTTCAGCCACTGAATGGTTTTGTGCCGATTTGCTTTTTTTAATTTTGGTTTCTGTTTGTTTGCTTGTTTATTTTTTTATTTTTTATTTTTGGCTGTCCAGTGTTATTTGAATTACTGTATAAATTAAAAGAGGATGTTTTAAAATGCTAAGCAAAGCTCATTTCTAATTGCCAGAATAATACTATAGTCTAAAAAACATAAATTTTAGAATTATATTTCTTAAAATAATCCATCTTCCCAAAAGTAGGTCTATAAGCTGAAAAAAATCTAACAACTTGTAATTTAACTAGCTAGAATAATTGCCTAGATCTTTGTAAGGGAGCCATTAACAAAAATCACAGGTTTAGTTTCTTACTGCTTGGAGTGAGATTCTTTTTGACTATAAAGTTATCAAAATGCAGGTTATGCTTGAACATTTGTACCAGACAACACTTTGGTATATTTATTATTAAAATCAGCTAATTAGCATAAGTGGGGAATTGAAGACTTGCTTGCTTATGTGTTAATGAGGACTAGAGATTTTAGAGGGGTTTTCTAGCCTGAGTCAAGGTTAATATGTCTTGTTGCCAATTCTAGTTGGGAATATGACCTGCTGCAATGTCATCACCTCACATCTGCTCAACGCTGACAATAACCCATTTTGGGGCTAAGCGTCCTGACAAACAGCACTTTCTTGTGATTAATTTTTGGCATATTTTCAAGTATTCATGAATTCTGCCAGAAAAAAATATCATTTGTTCCTACAGGAATTTCTAGAATAGAAATCAATTATTTCATTAGTTATGATTGTTATGTATGAATATAACGTATTAGAAAAAGAAATTTTTCAGGGAAATACACCCATATTAACTAATTTGTGTTGTAAAATTCTATTCATAAATTCATAGTTCTGTTCAAATCATCTGACAATAAAATCTTGGATTTAAAAAAGATAAGGGAAGAAATTATTATGCATGACTGTGTGTTATATAAAAAGTTATAATTACTATTATAAGCCAACTGTGATTACCTCATTGTACTTCTTTTAACCTTGCATAACAAAGGGGATTCAGGTTCTTTTTTGTCAATTATGACTTAGTAATGTGAACTTTAAATCTGGCTTTTTTTTTTCATTGTTTTTGCTTTGTTTGTTTTGTTTTGTTGTTGTTAAGTTTCTACAAAAATTTCAAATGTATAAACAATGCATGCTAACCACAGCTCCCCAGCCCCCACAGCCTCCCATTTTTCACCAACCCTGTCTATTTCCACAGTTCCCTATTGCTCTCTAAATCTCTACATTTTTTTACCCATGTATAAAAGTTACTCTCACCCCTAATCAGAATACTGGTGTTTAAAAAAAAAAAAAAAAAAAACAGGCAGAAAGGTTAACTCTCTAGATTAGTCAGTTCAGTTATTCATTTGTTTTTAAGTCAGGAGTGTCAAATCTCTATACATTTTACATTTATGTTTACCTATAAGAAGGCAAAATAATGTACAGTTTGCTGATAAAATATGAGTATATAAATGTCTGCTTGCTTTCTTTAAAAGTCTGAAAATGAGTGCTATTTAGAAAGTCGTACACCCTTTGCAAACTGAAGCTAACTGAAGAATTCAATCAGACAGCATAAAGATTCTTAAGAATTGGATTGAATTATTCACACCAACAAAAATCCTCCATAATTATATACACCTCTGGATGGACTTTTGGAATTATTCCATGGACATTGTTTCACTTTTGTTCATTATTTTATTATTTTCTATGTGTACATGTCCATGTATGTACATATGCACATGCATTTGGGTGCCAATGATTCCAAAAGAGGGAATCAGATTGCCTACAAAAGGAGTTACAATTGGTTGTGAGACACCTGAAATTTATGTTAGAATGATATTCTTGCAAAGAACCGTGGCTCCTAGGAGCCAAAGTCAGGTCCCTTATAAGAGCAGTAAGTGCCCTTAAACTCTGAATCTTATCTCCAGCTCCTAAACATGTGTCTATAAATTTTTCTATTTATGTGTATGTGTCTGTGTTAGATATGCATATGAGTGTGGGTACCTGTAGAAGTCCTAGAGGGTGAAACTCCTGGAACTGGAGTTAGAGGTGGTTGTGAGCCATTAGGCATGAGTGCTGGGAACAGAACTAGGGCCCTCAGCAAGTGATGCAAATGTCCTAAATGGTGGAGCCATTTCTCTAGTTCCTAGATAAATATTTATATTCAAAACATTATTCTATAATCTGATACAACCCAAATGATATGCAAACCATTGTTAAACTGGATTGTTTAGAGGGCAATGAGAGTCTGGACTTGTTCAGTCAACTGTGCTGTCTTTGTTGAGAGTATCTTTCATCTGCAGTTAGCTGAATCTGCAGAGGTGGAAAGCTTAGGTCTGAAATTCCAACTGTACACACGACAAATGCCCTAAATACACACAGACAAAGGAACTCCTATTAATGTCTAATTATTGCCCTTTCAGGGAACAGTATGATGCAGTTTTAGATGGTGGTTTAAGTAGTTGCATCATGACCTATATCAAATGGGCAGCATTATCCTTCTGAAGATAGAACAAAGAAAAACTGCAACATGCTTCCATTAATCAGAGGCTCTCCTACTTACAGCAAGGTCACAGTTCTTAAGATTGGAAAGTTGAAATGTGTAGCCAAGTAGGGTAGAGAGAGAAACTCAAGATTGATATCTGGAAGAAGCCAATTGACAAAAAGACTTGGGGGTACCTTTCCTACCAGGACTACATGTAAGGGACAAAGCTCTCTGGATAAAAAAGACGTGGATCTTCAATAAGAGACAAGATATAAATGACTCCTTGAGGAATTTGGTAGCTCAAGTCCTTTGAGCTAACTTTCCTTAGCTCTCTGGCAACCATCAACCTTGGAAGCATTTTCTTAATGAACTATCTCTATTTTTACCACTATCTATTAATCCCTGGCCCAATCCTTTGTTTCAAATGAAGGTACATGGAAGGTGCTCACCAGACTATAATCATACACACTTAAGAATAAGTCAGAAATTAATACAGCCAATCTACTGAGGTACCTCCCTCAGCAGAACAGTATATGCCACATATGTGGTTATCCTCATGGTAGCATGGCTGACTAGAAGCATTGTTCACTGCAGACACCAGAATCCAAAGAGAACATCATGGGCTTGTATACTGATAGCCCAGGTAAACATCACTATTTAAAACTAGAAGTACAGATCTATTCTAGTAAAGCTGAGAAACACATAGTCAAACCATGGCAAATCAAGAACCATCTCTGCTGTGATTCTACTGCACAGTTATACTACAGATGTAAATAACTTCAAGAGTTAATAAAATGCCATACAAAAAATTAGGAAGCCATGAATTTTTAGTTCTTAAAACTTTTGCTTTAAGACAAAATTGAAGCAGGAAATGCTGCTATAAGCTCATAATCTAACACCCGGAGGGATAGTCAGACTAGTGCATTCAAGGCAATACTGGGCCAGAGATGAAAATCTTGTCTCAAGACAAATAGCCTCAGTGGTTGTGCCCTTGCCTAGTATATATAACCCTTATTTATGTTGCAAGTCTCACACTCAAATGAACAAGAGTTAAAATAAAAATAAACTAAAATAAACTAAAAATGAAAATAGTTTTATATAAACTTAACAGGCTTTATGGGGGTGAACGTCTTTTCTTGTTTTAGAATTTCATACTTACACATATTGCAATTTGATCAAATTCACTGCATTTCCTCCCCTCCAAATCCTCCACTGTCACCCCTCCACTTGCACCTCCCATCTTTAAATGTGCTTTTTATAAACTCACCAGGTACACAGTTCACTGTCTTTATACACAGGGGTGTGCAGATGTGTTCTGGAGCATGGAAGATCTAAACAGGGTCTATATTCCTAAAGAAAACAGACTCTCCTACATTCCATACTTTGACTAACACTGAACACCAGTACACACTAACAAATGATCATTGAAATTAATGACCTCATATTGTACTAGCTTCAGGACAGCTGTTCCAGAATCTTCTACTGTGAACTTATTATACTTCTTGCTGTGGAGGCTGGCGTGGCCTGTGCCATTGCACCATCTGCTCAGCTCTCACTCAACAGCATCTGTTATTCTTGCCTTGGCACCATCTGCTGGCCATGTCCATCCCCATCTGCACTGCTTAGTGGTACTGCTGAAATTAGAACACATTTCACCTACTCCTAAGTAAATGTACTCCTGTGTCCTGAGTCACTTCTTTTAGATCCAGGAAAGCTCATTGTGGAATACTTATAAGAGTTATTTTAAGAAACCCTTCATTCTTATGAACACACATTTCAAGTTATTCATGATTTTTGAAAACTAGAGGGGAGTCTGTGTGGTTGGCTACATTAATATACATGGAACTTCATAATTATCATTCTAAAAATACTTGATATTCAGACAGTATCCTGCCTTTAAAAATATATTACATTTAGAAAAATTAGAATAACTTTATGCATATTTCAGAAATATTAGATATCTAAAATGTGTGATGTTTTTTATTTTGTCATACAAGAAATATAATATGAGAAATGTTAAATTCAAAGTACATTACTTAGTCAAATTTGTTACTATACAGTTATATGAATAATTGGAATAAAACCCTTATAATTGTTCATTAAAAGTCTAACATCTTTATTTACCTACTCCAATGAATGCTTCTCCTGTTGAATAAGGGATCTGATACATTTCAGAAGTTAAACAATGAAAGGGTTTGAGTTAAGCAAAATGAAACTTAGGATGAAGAGAAGTTAGCATGGAAAACAACAACAACAACAAAATTAAGACTGAATTGTGTGACAGTTATTACACACCAGATCAGTATGCTCAAATTCTACTTTCATCCCTCTAAAAGACCATGCCTCCCTAACATTTTTTTTTCTGCAGTTTAGAAAGAGGGGAGACTTCCAAAAATTTCTACTTGAAGTGTTTAGAATTTTTAAAGGGAAAACCCCAGAATTTAGTAAAGATTGAATATAAATTTGTACAACATGGTTCATGTAAATAAGCAATAGACTTAGTAGATACACACTTTTATTGAAAGGATCACAGAAAGGAGAGAAAAGGACTATTACAATAAGAAATAAAGACAAGAAAGATGTCTGAGCTCAATCACACTGAAGCTGGGTCATTAAAAGCTGTACTAAAATAGCGAATGTAAAAGCATTAGCAACATAGTCGATGTTTGTCTCTGTTAATTAGCTTTATCAAAAATAAAACAGAATTTTCATACCTGTATGGCAAAAGGTAATTTTACAACTTGAAGCAAGAAGCCTAGAAAGTGGAAGAAATTTTACTATTTCCCTTAAAATAGTCAGAAATCCTCTGTTTTGAAGGAAACCTTTATTATATAAGAATAGTATAGATAGGCTAAAGAATAATGTTTCATGTTATGGGAAGGATAATGATTAATTAATTAAAAAAGCAAGTATACTGAGAAATATATATGCATATATATAGGCTAATAAGACTGTGTTAACTTGATTAAATAATTCTAACACTAATTTTCTATATACATTAAATTATCATATTTGTAGAAAAAGTAATTACTGTATGATAACAAAGTAAATTTATCTCTCAGTAAAAAAAACAAAAGATAGAAATGTTATATTCCTAATACTGTTATTCTACCCAGAGATTGGTTTATTAGTAATAGCAATGGCTAATTTCAACCCAAATCTAGCATGGTTATTTCCTTCACAAAGAGCAGTCATTCTTTAGCTACTCAGAAAATGTTTTGTTGCGTTTTGAGCCCATAGTTCCAGGTATGAAATAAAAATCCTGAAAGTTTCTCAAGGGAAAAAGGAGGACCTGGTACTGATACTGATATTCTTATAAAAAAAAAAGAGAGAGGAAAAGAGAGAGAGAGAGAGAGAAAGAGAGAGAGAGAGACAGAGAGACAGAGACAGAGACAGAGACAGAGACAGACAGAGAGACAGAGAAGAAAGACTGTCATAAAGTCATTGTTTTTAATAGCTGAGTAGTACTCCATTGTGTAAATGTTCCACATTTTCTGTAACCATTCCTCTGTTGAAGGACATGTGGGTTCTTTCCAGCTTCTGGCTATTATAAATAAGGCTGCTATGAACATAGTCGAGTATGTGTCCTTGTTATATGTTGAAGCATCTTTTGGGTACATGCCCTGGAGTGTTATAGCTGGGTCCTCAGGTAATACTATGTCCAATTTTCTGAGGAATCACCAATCTGATTTCCAGAATGGTTGTATCAGCTTGCAATCCCTCCAGCAATGAAGGAGTGTTCCTCTTTTACCACATGCTCACCAGCATCTGCGGTTACCTGAGTTTTTGATCTCAGCCATTCTGACTGGTGTGAGGGATATTTTGATTTGCATTTGTCTGATGACTAAGGATGTTGAACATTTCTTTAGATACTTCTTAGCCATTCAGTGTTTCTCACTTGAGAATTCTTTGTTTAGCTCTGCACCCCATTTTGATAGGGTTATTTGGTTCTCTAGAGTCTAACTTCTTGAGTTCTTTACATATATTGGATATTAACCCTCTATCAGATAGGATGGAAGGTTGTTAAAGATCTTTCCCCAATCTGTTGGTTGCAATTTTGTCCTATGGACAGTGTCCTTTGCCTTACAAAATTCTTAGGCAAATGGATGGAACTAGAAAATATCATCCTGAGTGAGGTAACCCAATCACAAAAGAACATACATGGTATACACTTACTGATATTAGATATTACCCCAACATCTCAGAAAAGCAAGATACAATTCACAGATCACATGAAGTTCAAGAGGATGGAAGACCAAAGTGTGTGAGTTCTGGTCCTTCTTAGAAGGAGTAACAAAATACTCACTGGATTTGCAATCCTTATGCAACCCCACAGAATGAACAACAATATCAACCAACCAGACACCCCCCCCGAGCTCCCAGGGACTAAACCACCAACCAAAGAGTACACATGGAGGGACCCATGGCTTTAGCTGCATATGTAGCAGAGGATGGCCTTGTTGGACATCAATGAGAGGAGAGGCCCTTGGTCCGGGGAAGGCTCGATACTACAATGTATAAAAATGCCAGGACAAGAAGCTGGAGTGGGTGAAAGGGTGTGGGATCACTGTCAGAAGCAGGGCGAGGCAGAATGGGATAGGGTATTTCTAGAGGGGAAACCAGGAAGGGGGATAGCATTTGAAATATAAATAAAGAAAATATTAATAAAAATATTAATAAATAATGAAAATGTCAAAGAAAGAGAAAAGAAAGAAAATAAAATAGAAAAGAAAAGAAAAGAAAAGAAAAGAAAGAAAAGAAAAGAAAAGAAAAGAAAAGAAAAGAAAAGAAAAGAAAAGAAAAGAAAAGAAAAGAGAAAATGACCCTGGCATTCCCCTGCACTGGGGCATATAATCTTCACAAGACCAAGGGCCTCTCTGCCCATTGATGGCTGACTAGGCCAACCTCTGCTACATATGCTGCTAGAGATACCAGCTCTGGGGGTACTGGTTAGTTCATATTGTTGTTCCTCCTATAGGGTTTCAGACCCCTTCGGCTCCTTAGGTACTTTCTCAAGCTCCTTTATTGGGGACCCTATATTCTATCCTATAGATGACTGTGACAATCCACTTCTGTATTTGCCAGGCTCTGGCATAGCCTCACAGGAGACAAGCTGGAGTAGATGGGAACAGGGAAGGAGGAGGGTATAGGGAACTTTCAGAAAGGAAACTAGGAAAGGGGATAACATTTGAAATGTAAATGAAGAAAATATCTAATTAAAAAAAAAAGAAATTAAGTAGAGCCAGTAAGACTGAAAAATCAGGATTGCAGAATTGCCATTCATGTACCTGACAATTTCTAAAGATTTATTAAAAAAAAAAAAGAAAATGAAAAGAAAAAACATGTGTACACTTGCATTGAAGTTCTTTAACTAAAACATTTAAAAGGCAAATAAAATGAAGTAAAATAAGTTGAAAGCAAATGTAGAATAAGAACATACAAATGGAAATTTTTCATACTGTTCTGAAACACATTTGTGTTCTGACAGATATATCACCTAAAAAAGGTTAAACTGTTCAAAATCTTAAAATCATAGAGCAAAAATATAATCATAAACTAGGGTTGATTGTTTTCAAAGAAATAATTATGTTATAAATTTCATGTGCTCCAAATTGCACATTGTATAAGTCTACATTAGACACAGTCAGTCTGTCAGTCCTTGACCTTCCCTTTCATTGACTAGCCACAGAGTCACCATGGGAAGTTTCCTGTGATCTTCATTCAGAGTATTCCTCAGTGTAATAGTTTTCTGGCTTTTACCCTGAATATTTACTAACATTTTTTCTATGTTGAGTTGGGTAAGCACAGTGTATTACAGTTTTCTGTTATTTTCATTATAATAGTACAGAAGAATGGGTTCTCCTGTAGAGTCTAGGATTACTGCAATGGAAGCTGCACCATCATTATCTAAGTGTACTTTTCATGATCATACAAGGAAACTACTTAGTGATATTTCTGAGAGGGACTCTCCATCACTAAATAATACATGATTGCATTTTGATAGAGCGATTGTATATATTTATATTTATTTGTGGGGTGTGTGTGGGTGTGTGTGTGTGGGTGTGTTGGCATGGCATGTGTGTAGAAAATAGAGGACATCGGGTATCCTGCAGGAATCGATTATCTCTCTTTCTAACACATGTGTTTCTGGTATCAGTCTGATCTTCAGGCTTGATGGCACACACTTTTACTCAGGTCTCTTTAGCCAGTCTAGAGTACCTGCATCTAACTCACAAGCAACATGGAATTGAGTTGCTGTTGTTTATTCTGCAGACTATGTGTTCTGGTGTTTTTTCTTTGTTTCTTTTTGGTTTGGTTTGGTTTTAATTTGCAGATACATTTAAAAAAATCTTTCCAAACTTGGAAAAAATTACTCAAGGGTCCACTTCATATTCTTAGTGAAGTATTTACAAATTGGTTAGACATATTACCACCATTGAAAACATGTGTGAGTATCATTATTTTCATTTAATTGTATTCATCCTTTTAAAACCATCATGTGAAACCCTAGAAAATAAGAGACAACAAATTTTCTAAAACTAAAGAGACTGCATTCCAGTTTATCTGCCTACAGTTGCTGAGACTTGCAATTATTTGTCAGAACCATAGTCCAGTTTTTTGTAAAATGTAGGCAACCATAGTTACTATTATTCAAAATATAACTGAATTCAGAAGGTTTACAGATAGGCTACGTGGCTGAGGTGGTATGGCAGCCTCAATTGTTATTTATTTATTATTAATTTGTTTTGGATAGTTCTTGGGACTGAATATTGGCCTTTTTACATGCTAAGAATGGACTTTAGCAGCAAACTACAGCACGTAGACTTAGAAAACTTTAAGGTTTAGCTCCAATGTCCTGGCTGACCTCTAACTCTAAGGCTCAAACATTCCTCTGCTTTAACTTCCTACTTTGTAAGATATACAGGCATGTGTTGTATTGTGGGTTTCTATCAATGTTTGCTGATATTTAGCATATCCTAAGAGATGCTTTATGTGTCATGAGTTGTAAGTTAAACATTATGTGGGTATATGTAATCACTTTGAAATTTGATTATTATTTTGGTTAGTTTTGTTCTAGTTTGTGCTGAAGAAGATGATTCCCAATTGATATTATGGAGAATTCCTTCATTTTGCTTCTCCTATTAATCAAAATTTGCTTGTAGTTCTCTTACATCTGCATTTTCAATGAATACATCATTTTAGACAGAATACCTTCTGAAACCACCATAAACTGAATACCACAAAAGGCTCTCTTCCAATTTGATATATTTTGTTTCTGAATTCCTTGGAATTTTTTAAACAGACAACACTATTGAACCTAGAGTAAGTAACAGAATAACATGTCCACAACAGGAGAGTAGATTTATCTTTACTATGTTTCAAAAATATCTGTAAAGACCAAAACCTAAGGAGTGAGTTTAAAAGTGATGTATCCAAACTATATCACATTTAGGTATATACCCATAGAACTCTAAATGAGCACACCACAAAAATACATGCATATTATGCTTAGCATAGTACTACTCAGAGTATCCAGGAATAAAATGAATATATACACCCATAATCAAAAAATGGATAAAGACTATACATATGACTCTATACTCTTTCTTCTGATATCTGTGGGTACCCACAAACATGTGGCAAATATACTCTAAGATACTTGTACCTCATATAAATAAAAAATAAAAATAAAGTTTAAAAGAATATATTTTGTGGGTAGTAGAGTATGAGAGTAGGGTAGATTAGCAACACAGGGATAGGTAATTTACATTACAGACATTTCAAAAGTCATATAGGAAACTGCTATTGTAGAAACTTCCTAATATATCACATACATAAAAATAGTTTAAAATTAACTTATTAAATAGTAATGATGCCTCTTCCAGATAATGAAGAACAATAAATTAAAGACCTACGGAATTAGGTTTCCTCAATTTCTACTGGCTAGCTTTCTTTGGTGCTAGAAGATTCTATGCAAATTTTTGGAAAAGCAGTATTGAACAAACTCCTAGTAACTTATCCTTGTTTCAATAGATTAGGACATCTCTCAACCCTCATTAGAGAATATTTCTATTGCTATAGATAGTGATTATTATGAAAAAAATCACAAACCATCATTTTATAGGAAATATGAGACTTCAGAATGCTCAGCTTTAAACAGGACATACATAGCATACTCCTTACCCTCAACTCTCAGGAAACATTGTAAACAGATGTAAAAGGAGAAATACAGCCAGAATTGGTCAACAATTTCAAGGAAACTGTTTTCTCAACACAGGAAGCTCCAAATATAACACTAGTTGAGGCAGCATTCATAAGATTTATGCAAACTCAAGCTAAACAAATCCCAGTATGGAAAAGCAAGGATCTGATTTGTTTGCTTATTTGACGTTGTTGTTGTTGTTGTTGTTGTTGTTGTTTTCTGAAGGTTTTAGTCATATATTGGTTGACCAAGCAACAGTGAAAACCACACATCTGAGCATCCAAGATTATATGAACAGTAGCATCTGTCCAAGAGAGAGATAGACAGAGATAGAGAGACTGAGAGACAAAGAGAGACAGAACAACAAACAGATACACACAAACACACACACACATACACACACACAAAGGAGCAGGGAGAGAGAAAGAGGAGGGGAAGGGGGAGGGGCAGAGAGAGGGAGAGGGAGAATACAAATTGGGTGAGGAGGAAAAGGGCAATAGTTCTGGGAAGCAATGGGGATTTGAATATGATCAAAACACATTACAAAAAATTTTCAAAAACTTATAAAACAGATAAATAAATCTAGAATATATGCATGCTTTTGATATTGATTTAGAGTTATACTTATGTTGATATTGCTGGTGATTTGAGTTCAGTTGCCATTCAATGGATTTCCCAATTTTTGTGTCCCAGAAAAAGAAAAGTGACTGAGATACATGGATAGAAATAGAAGCAGATCCAGTTTATTAACAATACAATTCTTAGGAAAAGAAGTGATCCAGGAGGGTTATATAATCAAAGGTAAAATACAGGAGATTTGGCTTTTATAGGTCATTTGTCTTTTATCAGTTTTCACAAGAAATTCTGTAGCATGTAGGAAGGCGGTGTTTCCAGTCTTTCTTTCTGCCAAGTAGTCTCTTTCATATGCTAATTGTGTAGTCCTTCAGATGTTATCCTCCACATCCAGATTCTTTAATAAAACCTAAAAACAAGTGAGGAAACTTATCATGATTTTAGAATATTACTTACTGATTCGTTTTGTTTCCATTAACTGAACAGATGCAAACATCTTCTACATTTGTCATTTGAACTATCTCTTTACTCAGGAGAATTCTTTTAACTGAGTTCATGCCACTCTTTGAAGACATTATTGACTCTGGGAGAAAAATTGTAATTGTGATGTGGATAATATTATGTAGGAAGCCTTGGTTTGTATCAGAGTTCGAACATATAGTAGCTGTACCATGTTAGAACCACCATTAGTTATTTCCTGGACAATGGGGTTTGTAGTTATAAGACTTAAGGTTTTAACATTCCATTCCCTCATTAATTTCTTGGCTGAATGGCATTGCTCTAAATCTAACTGTGTTTTCCCTCTTCTTTGCCATTGAATGAAAAAAAGGTATTAATATTCCTCTATAGTGCCTGTGAAGACATGAAAAATATATGTGAAATTCCTAAATCACACTATATGTCCTTATATTTCAATAGATAGTAGTTATATGTTAATGTTGGCATTTTATTTTCTATATATGTATATCATCTAAAATGAATATTATATTACATAATTAATGAATGCATAATATTAATTGTGGGGCAGTGGGTGTAGGGGAAGAGGGGGGAGGGAGAGAGTCCGCATCTGACCAGAGTTCCTGTGCTCTGGGCAGGAGGACTGTTGGATGCTTTCCAAGAAGCCCTGGGTTGGTATCTGGCTGTGTGAAGAAACTGACATCACATGGTGTGGGATGGACAAGGGGCAGCTGCTGGTACCATGTTCTTAGTCTCTGGCAACCCACACTGGATAGGGTAGAGGAGCTGAGAACAGACTAGGGACCCCAGGGAGACACTCTCAGCTCTGGAGATATGGGAATAGGGCAGAGGGAGAGAGGTTCCCATGCAGGCAAGAGTCCTTAGTCCAGGCCTTGATGAACAGAAAAGTCTATGGTTTTAGAGCTTTATTGTAGAAAGGCAGGGGGGAAGAGAAAAGATAGAAAGAAAGACTGGCCATGGCCAAGAGGAGAGAAGGGAGAAAGGAGAGAGAAAAGAAAGGCTAGAGAGTAAGAAAGCTTAAAGAGAAAGAGGTAAAAGCTTAGAGAGTAAGAGAGAATAAGAGGGAGAAAGTGAGGTGGGGCCAAGCAGCCTCTCTTATAGTGGGATTGTTATCTTGCTGCTGCTAGGTAACTGGGAGGAGTCTAGCCTGAAGGTCAGAAGTGTGGGACATTGTGTACATGACTGCTAGCCACGAGCCTCTTCTGTGGGGGCTGTAGGAGCGGTAACTTCAACAGGAGCCAGGGGTCCAGGAGACATTTGGGAACGCCTTCTATCCCATCTAGGTGAAAATTATCATCACTGGGTCCTATCGGGGTTCACGACCTCAGCTCGACTGGAGAACAGGCCTTCTGTATATAGCCCATTGCCCCACAATTAAGGATAATTAAATAAAGTAGATTCTATACAAATATAATAAATGAACAATTTTCTAGTACTCTTGTAATGTCCTAGCCTTATGACACTTATGCCTACATGTGGTCTCTGGAATACTAGGTCAAGTTACAGACAGTTCTTACAGTCACTAGTTAGAGGCATATGGCTATACACTTTATCATTTCAGGCTCATTAAAAGCACTACAATTTATTCTTTTCTTGAATTATTTGCTCAGGAATATACAAATACCATATTTTAGGTCTCTCTACCTAGCTCTGTAGACGGATAAATAATTTTCTTTTCCATCAAAGTTGCTAATATCTTTATTTCAGTCTTTCTAATGCTACCTACAGACATAAAAACCATTTTATATGTTATGTAATTTTATTTATCCTTTTTTGTATGCATGGTGGGGCTGGTGGAGTTTCTGCGAGCTACTAGAGGTGTGTTCTGGAAACAGATGTCAGGTCCTCTGGAAGACCAACAAGCACTCTTAGCCACTAAGCTGTTTCTACAACCTTTTAAAATTTGATTTAAATTTTAACATAAGACATGCATGTTTGCAAGCTACAATAATCTTCAGTATTCAGTGAAACAATCAGGAATGTACACAAAGATCCCCATAACAGAACAAAGGAACCAATCAAATTATTAATGAGTTGACTTGGACAAGCACAAAGATGATACATGTGATCTCTGCTGACACGTGACTTCCCTTGATGAGATACCAGACTCAAATCTGAGTCACTAATACCCAGAAACTGTTGAGTTTGCTTATTGTTTTAAATTCTTAAGATCTTTGAATTATTGTTACAGGAGTAGGCAGGAAATACAATTTCAATAGAAAGATGGGTGTATGTTAGCAAATGTATAAAGTTTATAAATTGTAATTCTATTAGAATTAAATTATAAAAATGCATACCTCACTCTATGTGGGAGATATTTAGATATTGTAGAATTTAAATTTTATGGGGATAGAACCGACCTCACCAGCTAGGAAGACTGTGGAACATAAAACAAATTTTCTGAGTAGTAGTCAACTCCCAGGAAACTCTCACAAAAAATGGTTCAGCCAAGGAAAAAGAAGTTAAGAGACAAGGGTGTCACATCTTGAGAAAGTGGATCATGAGTGTGAGGCTATGGGAAGAATAACTTGAGGAAACAAAAATCATTTAAAACAAACAAATAAACAAACAAAAACTTTTTATGACATTTTTGGTATTATAATTTAGTTATAGTTCTCTTTTCTCTTTCCTCCCTCCAAAAACTCTCAAATATACTTTCCTTCTCTCTTTCAAATTCTTGGCCTCTTGTTTCACTAAAACCCTAAATATAACCTGTTCAGTCTGTATAATGCTATCTGCATGTACGCTTTCAGAGCTGACTATCAGGCAGTGTATAAAAAAAACAATGTATGCACTCTTGCCTAGGTCATGTCATCTCTCCCATTTACAGTTTCCCCAGATCATACTTTTTGGTGTAGGACTGAGGACTTGTGGACTCTTCTGTTCAGTTTGGCATGTTCATTGGTATCATCCTTGTTCGGTTCATGTTTAACAAAAGACATTGTGATGATTTTAGAATTGTGGCTTCCGACATTACTAGGAAACACAAACTCAAAGCAAGTAGTTTGATCCTCTGGCTCTTATAACCTTTCCAGCTAGTCCCTGTTCCCTGTTAATTAGGTATGAGAGTGTTTTGGCAGATATAGCCATTGGGACTAGAATTCATAAGTATGTATTTTGATTAGTTTGGTTTCCCTTAATGGTTGCCATTTGTTTCTAATTAAGTTTCTTTCATAAGTGAAGTCTCCACCAAATGTGACTATAAGAACACGTCTTTATAAGTAAATAAAAATAAATTAAAAATTATGTAACATTTAAAAATTCTTTTATGTCTTCAGCATTAGGAAGATGGAAATAAAGATATTAACAGCTTTGATGGAAAAGAAAAAGATTTGCTTGTCCACACAGCTAGTTAAAGAGGCATAATATGTGGTATATATATATATATATATATATATATATATATATATTCCCAAGTATGTAATCTAAGAGCAGAAAAAAACTGTAATGCCTTCAGTGAGATTGAAATGATAAGGAGTATAGCCATATGCCCCTACTGGCCTTGACTTCATCAAGTAAGGATTATAAGGATTATGCTGGCTTAGTAGATAAGTGTTGCAGATATTCTTCCAATAATCATGACTTCACTAGCACTAAGTGTTTAGCTAAGTTTACAGTATTAGGTGCCTTAGTAGACTCAAGAGAAACACTTTGAATGCACATATAAGCATGAGAGTTTCCCATCTGACAAGTGGCAGCTCCTGGCCACCTTTCACATGAACTCGGTGGACAGTCCCATGTCCCCAGAGGACTCTCCACACCGCAGGTGTCCTAGCATGCTCAGGATCTTAATATCACTGGTGAGTGAAGTACAACATCTGTTCCAAACCAATCCTGACAGGCCTGTGACAGCAGGAGCAAGGACACAGGAGCCCTGCCTGATCAGCGGCTTGAGTTCCTTCTGATCAGTGCTGATATACCTTGGTTTCAAACACACAAGGCAGCCCCATAGTCCCCAGAGGGAACACCACTTCCAGGTGCTATAATACACCTACTATCTTAGGATTTCAGGATGTCAGGATACCAGGAGCTTGGTAACACCAGGAACTCAGCGTCTCAGAGGAAGCTTGACTGCCAAGAACTCTGACTTACCTAGAATCTCAGGTTCACAGGATCCCAGAATCTCAGGATCACAGAGAAAGCTGGACACTGAGGAGTCCTGAATAAACCGGTATTATAGGAAGGACAGGCTTCAATCAGATATAGTGAAGGTAACAAGTACTTGATATAATCAGATGCCAGGAAACAAGCATAAGAACAGAAGCAACATGTGGATCTAAAGTCACTTCTCATGATGATGATGGAGGATTTTAGGAAGGAAAAGACAACTCCCTTAAAGAAATACAGAAAACACAAGTAAACAACTAGAAGCCATTAAAGTGGAAACACAAAAATCTCTAAAAGTGTTACAGGAAAACACTACCAAACAGGTGGAAGAATTGAA
>NC_034594.1:60318-63067 GCF_900095145.1 Mus pahari | reverse complement strand
TTATACAGACCCTAAGAGAACACAATTGCCAACCCAGGCTACTATACCCAGCTAAACTCTCAGTTACCACAAATGGAGAAAAAAAGTATTGCATTACAAAACTAAATTCATTGAATATCTTTCCACAAATATAGCCCTTCAAAGGATAGTAAAGGGAAAACTCCAACACAAGGATGGAAATGACACCCTAGGAAAAGCAAGAAAGTAATTCTTTGACAAACCTAAAAGAAGACAGCCCCAAGAACAGAACCCCAACTCTAACAACAAAAATGAAGGGATGTAGCAATTAATTTTTCCTTAATATCTCTTAGTATCAATGGACTCAATTCCCCAATAAAAAGACATAGACCAACAACAGACTGCTATATATAAAGGACTCAACATTGTGCTGCATACAGAAAACCCACCTCAGGGACAAAGACAGACACTACCTCAGAGTAAAAGAATGGAAAACAAATTTCCAAGCAAAAGATCCAAAGAAAACAAGGTGGAATAGCCATTCTAATATAAAATAAAATTGACTTCCAACCCAAAATTATCAAAAAAGACAAGGAGAGGCACTTCATACGTGTCAAAGGTAAAATGTACCAAGATGAACTCTCAGTTCTGAATATCTATGCTCCAAATGCAGGGGCATCCACATTCATTAAAGAAACTATAGTAAAGCTCAAAGCTCACATTGCACCACACACAATAATAGTGGGAGACTTCAACACCGCTCTCTCATCAATGGACAGTCTGGAAACAGAAACTAAACAGTAACACAGTGAAACTAACAGAAGTTACGAGACAAATGGACTTAAGAGGTACCTGTAGAATATTTTATCCAAAAACAAAAGGATGTACCTTCTTCTCATCACCTCATGGTACCTTCTCCAAAATTGATCATATAATTAGTCACAAAACATGCCTCAACAGATAAAAAAAAATATTGAATTATCCCATGCATCCTATCAGATCAGCACAAAGACTGATCTTCAATAATAGCATAAATAATAGAAAGCCAACACTGACGTGGAAGCTGAAGAACACTCTACACAAGGATACCTTGGTCAAGGAAGAATAAAGAAAGAAATTAAAGACTTTTTAGAGATTAATGAAAAATGAAGCCACAAAATACCCAAACTTATGGGACACAATGAAGGCAGCCCTAAGAGGAAAACTCATAGCCCTGAGTGCCTCCAAAAAGAAACTAGCGAGAGCATATACTAGTAACCTGACAGAATACCTCGAAGCCCTAGAACTAAAGAGAGAAAATTCACCCAAGAGGAGTAGACGGCAGGAAATAATCAAAATCAGGGCTGAAATCAACCAAGTGGAAACTAAAAGAACTATTCAAAAATCAACCAAACCAGGAGCTGGTTCTTTTAGAAAATCAACAAGATAGATAAACCCTTAGCCAGACTAATTAGAGGACACAGGGACAGTATCCTAATTAACAAAATCAGAAATGAAAAGAGAGACGTAGCTACAGAACCTGAGGAAATCCAAAGCATCATCAGGTCCTACTACAAAATGCTATACTCAACCAAACTGGAAAACCTGGACAACATAGACAATTTTCTAGACAGATACCAGGTACTAAATTTAAATCAGGATCAGATTAATGATCTAATTAGTCCCATATCCCCTAAAGAAATAGAAGTAGTCATTAAAAAAAAAAAAAAAAAAAGCCCAGGACCAGAAGGGTTTAGTGCATAGTTATATCAGACCTTCAAAGAAGACCTAATTCACAAACTATTTCACAAAATAGAAACAAAAGTTAGTCACCGAATTCATTCCATGAAGCCACAATTACTCTGATACCTAAACCACATAAAGACCCAACAAAGAAAGAGACCTTCAGACCAATTTCCCTTATGAATATTGATGTAAAAAATACTCAATAAAATCCTCACAAACCGAATACAAGAACACATCAAAGCAATTATCCATCATGACCAAGTAGGCTTCATCCCAGGCCTCAATAAAATCCTCACAAACCGAATACAAGAACACATCAAAGCATTATCCATCATGACCAAGTAGGCTTCATCCCAGGCATGCAGGAATGGTTTAGTATGTGGAAATCCATCAATGTAATCCACTATATAGATAAACTCAAAGACAAAAACCACATGATAATCTCCTTAGATGCTGAGAAAGCATTTGACAAAATCCAACACCCATTTATGATAAAAGTATTGGAAAGATCAGGAATTCAAGGCCCATAACTAAACATGGTAAAAGCATTATATAGCAAACCAGTAGCCAACATCAAAATAAATGGACAGTAACTTGAAGCAGTCCCACTAAAATCAGGAACTAGACAAGGCTGCCCACTTTCTCCCAACTTGTTAAATATAGTACTTCAAGTCCTAGCCAGAGCAATTAGACAACAAAAGGAGATTAAAGCGATACAAATTGGAAAGGAGGAAGTCAAAATATCACTATTTGGAGATGTTATGATAGTGACCCTAAAAATTCCACCAGAGAACTCCTAAGCCTGATAATCAACTTCAGTGCAATACCTGGATATAAAATTAACTCAAATAAATCAGTGGCCTTTCTCTACACTAAGGAAAAACAGGCTGAGAAAGAAATTAGGGAAATAACACTGTATTAGTTAGGGTTTTACTGCTGTGAACAGACACCATGACCAAGGCAAGTCTTATAAAAACAACATTTAATTGGGGCTGGCTTACAGGTTCAGAGGTTCAGTTCATTATCATCAAGGCAGGAGCATGGCAGTATCCAGGAAGGCATGGTG
>NC_034594.1:57427-60307 GCF_900095145.1 Mus pahari | reverse complement strand
AGAAGCACCTCAAAAAATGTTCAATATCCTTAATCATCAGGGAAATGCAAATCAAAACAGCCATGAGATTCCACCTCACACCAGTCAGAAGGGCTAAGATCAAAAATTCTGGTGACATCAGGTGACCAAAGGATGTGGAGAAAGAGGAACACTCCTCCATTGCTGGTGTAATTGCAAGCTGATACAACCACTCTGTAAATCAGTTTGGAGGTTTATCAGAAAAATTGGACATAGTACTACTGGAAGATCCAGCAATACCTCTGCTGGGTATATACCCAGAAGCCGTTCCAACTTGTAATAAGGACACATGCTCCACCATGTTCATAGCAGCCTTATTTTTAATAGCCAGAAGCTGGAAACAACAGCTATGTCCCTCAACATTGGAATGGATACAGAAAATGTGGTATATTTACACAATGGATTACTACTCAGCTATTAAAAACAATTAATTTATGAAATTCTTAGGCAAATGCATGGCAATGGGTTACGAGCATACAGCCTGTTTTCCAGTCGAGGCTACATCTTGAACCCAGGGACCTGGTAGTGATAATTCACTTGCATGGGACAGAAGGAGTTCGTTCATGTCTCCTGGACCCTGGCCATTGTCGGAGTTACCACCCCCACAACCCTTACAGGAGAGGCATGGCTATTAGCCACTTAGGAATAACACCAAGCCCTCCCACATGCAAATAAGGCTTCTCCCAAACTCTCAGTCCAAGCCAATGAGAGGGGCTTGCTGTCAGACCCTAAATCTCCACCAGAACTGTACATAGAGACAGCCATGCAGGGAATTAAAGGTATTTGAGAACCATTCCTTTGTCTGAGCTGTTTGTTCCAAGACCTATAACTGTTGGGGAGAGATCTTCTCTAATGAAGAGATGTCCGGGGTCCACCACATTCCTCACTGGCTTTTCACCATCAACAGAGCTCATGTCACCTGAACAAGAATTGAAGGTTCCAAAGGGAGGACTTTCCAACTTCATACAAAGTCTAACTTATGAATGAAAAGTCCTCCCTCCTGTTTTTTTTTTGTTTTTGCTTTTGTTTTTGTTTTTTCCACTGACCCAGCCTAACTGGGCTGAGTTCAGAAAGTCTAGGACCTGGAAGGATTGGCAGAAGCTTTGTCTCCATGCCTGCACTTACTTCCTCCCCCACACCCTCTGGGGCCTTCCCACCTGACCTGGGTTGAGATCTAGGTGGAAAACCTCTGGCACGCAGGCCCACAGGCATATGGATGTATCTGGAGGATATCATCCTGAGTGAGATAACCTAAACACAAAATAACACCCATGATTTGCACACAGTGTTAAGTGGATATTAGACCAGAAACTTAGAATATCCAAGATACAATTTGCAAAACACATGAAACTCAAGAAGAATGAAGACCAAAGTGTGGATACTTCATTCCTTCTTAGAACGGGGAACAATATACCCATGGAAAAAGTTACAGAGACAAAGTTTGGAGCAGAGCATGAAGAAAGGACCATCCAGAGACTGCCCCACTTGGGGATCTATCCCATAAAAAACCACCAAACCCAGACAATAGGCAGTTGCCAACAAGAGCCTGCTGACAGGAGTCTGATATAGCTGTCTCCTGTGAGGCTTTACCAGTGCCTGTCAAATACAGAAGTGAATGCTCACAGTCATCCATTGGATAGAGGTTCCCAATGAAGGAGCCAGAAAAATACTCAGGGAACTGAAGGGGACTGAAGCCCCATAGAAAGAACATCAATATGAACTATCCAATACCCTCAGAGACCCTTGGATACCACCAATTAAAGAAAACACATGGTGGAACTTGTGGCTCTAGCTATATATATGTAGCAGAGGATGGCCTAGTCGGTCATCAATAGGAGGAGAGGCCCTTGGTCCTGTGAAGGTTCTATGCCTCAATATAGCGGGATGCCAGGACCAGGAATGGCAGTGGGTGGGTTGGGGAGCAGGGTGACGGGGGAGGGGATTGGGTATTTTCGGAGGCAAAATTAGGCAAGGGGATATCATTTGAAATGTAAATATTGAAAATATCTAAAAAATAAAAAGTAAAAAATAAGCATGAGAGTTGCTTCCAATTTAAAATTCCATACTATGAGTTTTTCTGGAAAGAATATGTGTAATTATTTTTGAGATAAAAAACACTTTTGATCCTATTTAGCACATAAGTACTGGGTCTTTGTTTCATTATACATTTGTGCACTCTATACGTTTGGTAGCAGATTCTGAGAGAATGATTCATTTTAAAGGTTTTTTTTTTATTCATTCATTTTAATGAACAGTATGTGTTCACAAACACGTTAGTCTTTATTTATCTCCCAATGGTTTTTTGGGATAGCTTGTTGGGTCCTCCCTCTGAACATTGTGCTGTGCCTTTTACAGGCACGCTGGGGGTCGCGCAGCCGGAGCGCAGCAGACCAGCAGGAACACAGCGTCCTCGGAACGCCCACTGTCAACGGCCACTCGTTGCCCATACCAACCACCAATGTTGTCACGCGTACTCGATTGGACCCGCCTTCTGGACACAGCTCCGAAGAGGACTGGACCGCGCCATTCCGCCATTGGGACATGGACCATTGCGCCATGCAGCTCTGACAGAGACACTCAGCAGAGACAATGGACAATAGGACACGTGGGGGAGGGTTGGGATCTCCCGTGCATAATCAATAAATATTAATAACCTTTCTTGCAGATCATCTTATTTCAGGAAGATTAGCTCTGCAGTACGAACCCACCCCAAGGTGTTCTGCGCACACAGACAGGCGTCGGTCTGCGTGCAGGCAGAAACACTACAATAGCTCCAATTTAAAATACTCTATCATGTTGTTACATCGTATGTTAAACCGATGTGTCTGGATTCCTTGTTTTAGGAGAAAAATCACTGGAGAT
>NC_034594.1:30819-57416 GCF_900095145.1 Mus pahari | reverse complement strand
GGGTCAGCCTGGGGACTGCCGCCAGGCGAACACCCCTCCTTGGGCGGGACAGGCGCCGGACGACCGGGACCAGACCTGGGTCCCTACTCAGCAGTCCGCTCTCCCCGGCAGTGCACTGGAGCAAAGATCTGGAGATCATTTTCTACTATGCCAAAAAGTTTAAGCAGAAAGAGAACAATTTATGAAAATGGAAGGAAAATGAACAGAAGCAACCAACTGGCACCATTTTGGGGGATTGCATGCAAATGAAGTTATTCTGTGCTTTCCAACACTTTCCAAATTCTTTGAAACCATACTTAAAGCTGGATAGCAACTGTATATGAAGTCATCAGTGATATAAATACAGAAAGCACTGTGTTTGGTAGAATAATGCCAGAGATTGACAGGACCAACAGAAAACAAAAACAAAAACAAACAAACAAACAAAAAACCAAGACAATTAAGTTTCCATAAACAGCTGACTTGTTTTTGAATCAACACTCTTCTTTGTAAATAGCAGTGTAGCAGGAAATAAATGACAATCATGCATTTCTAATACATAAACCAAGCTGGTCTACTGAAGAAACAACATACTTTTCCAGTTCTTTTCTTACAACATGGACAAATAAATTCTTCAATAATCTGTGCACTTTATTTTGGCAATCAAGCAAAGTTCCTTGTCTACAAAATTTAAATAAATTTTACATAACTTTTGGTACTTTACCTACTTAATGTCCTTCTGTCAAATTCTGGTTACAGGTTATCACATTTTGAGGGATACTTGGTTTTCATTTTTTGCAGGCTATTTCCAGGCATTCATTACAACTTCCATATCATAACCAGAAAATTCTGTATTAAAGACCTCATTTTTTTTCTTTTAACTTTCATTTAACTCTTATGTGAGTACTAACACAAGGTAACTCTTTACTACCTATTTTGTATTTTCTTCCCTTATAGATAGTCATGTCAACCTCCCTTTTAAAAATGCATAAATAAATATTTTTATTAAATGTTTTATGAATCTACAATGGATATAGAAAAAAGGAGGCATGGAGAGAATGTTTTCAACATAATTTTATGCATAAAGATATACATGTATAAATGAATATATATGTATATATATATATATATATATATATATATATATATATATATATAGATTGAAAAGTTATTGGTATATAAGCAGAACATAGATCAATAAATAGATAGATAGATGACAGGGAGATATAAATAAGGTCAAATAAACATTTGTATTTTTTATGTCCTTTTCTAAAGTGTCCTGACTTTAATCATATACATGTTAAATGATGCATAGGCAAAAGAGGATCAATAGGACTACATTGACCCTTGACATCGGCCTCCACTAACATAAACGTAAGTGTACATATATGTGAAGACAAGTATATAGACACATAAACATACATATTTGTATCACACAAATACAAACACACAAACACACACACATACACACACATAAATAAATATTGATTTTTGAGTTAGAGAAAAAATAAAACTGATAAAATATTTCCTTTCCCACTACTGAGACTTTCAGGAACCTTTCTATTCTTTTGTGAGTCTATGTATCCTGATGTTAAGTTTTACAGTTTGTTCTCAGTGCAAAAAATTAACACTTATAAAGTTGTCTAGATCATTGTATATTCTAGAATATGCTAATGATCCTGACTTGAAATCTATGGGTTTAATTGTGAACATGTGATAAAGCATATCTGCTGCTCTTCCTTGATCTGCTGAATCAGTTCCCCATTGTACTAATTGCCTCATTGAGCAGATCTTCTTTTTGAAATGTCATTTAGCTTATTAGTATGCAGTACAGACAAAGACCAGATTTGTACCAGCACACAATTTTAAAAGATACATGGATGTGGGTAAGTTATACATCATATTTCAGTTCATTTAATTGTAAGCAAAATGCATGTATAATAATTCAGCAGCACTGTTATAAAATCGATTACATGCAAAAATCTATTAATGTTGACATAATCTAAAAGCAAAGGTCTACCATTTTTGCAGTTTTAGTAGGATTTATGATTAATACATTCTGTCCAAGATAATGTCACTTTTCGAGTTCATTCTCATAAACTACTGAAGTAAGATTTGATAACTCCAATATGGACATCTTTACTTAAGTTTTAAATTTTATTGATTTTTTTTTTTTTGGATATTCCCCTACTTCATGCCTCCTTTTCCTTCCCTATCTCTCCTTTTCCCTTCAATTAGTCTCTAATCACAGTAGACAGTTTTGCTGTTACTTGCATGTCATATACCTATACATGATTTTATGTACCTATATATCAAAGAATCACAAAAGAGAGAAAAGATGTAACATTTGTCTTATGAGATTGTCTTAACTCATTTACTATGATTATCTACAGTTGCTTGTATTCCCATCTGAAAGACATGACTATGTTCTTCTTTCTGGCTGAAAAGGATTTGATTATGTAGTTTTATATGTATGTGTGTGTAGACAGAAGAAATATCACACAGGTTTACAAATATCTCTGAAATATACTGATTTGATGCTTTTTGGGTAAATACTCCGGAGTGGTATAGTTGTGTCATATGATAAACCTACTGTTAGATTTTTGAGAACCCTTCATACTGACTTCCAGAGAGGCTGGACTAGTTCACATCCAGACCAGAAGTGTAAAGCATCCAACTGTGGATTAGTGGAGTCTGGTCACATTTTATTTCACATGAATCTATTTGAAACTGTGGTCAAAATAAGCAGTTAGCAGAGAAACATTATAATCCTGTGCATAGTTTACATTTGCAGTTTATCTTGGGGAACCATGAATTATTTTGTGGATAATAGAATAAACACTTATACTTTACATAAGAAAAGCAATTCCCAGAAATCGTGGTCTTGGGGAAGGAGGGCGAATTTTAGCTGTTCGAATTTCTTTCTGCAGATCTTCTAGTTACTGTTCTTTGATCTTTCCTCAAAGCTTCAGTATCTTCATGAGAGATTTCATAGTCTGAAAGATCACACATGTCCCAGTCTTTCTCAGCCCCATCTCCTCTCTGTGCCTTCTCCTTTCACATTCCTCTTGTGGTGTTTTCTTTGTTCTACTTATGTTTCCTGTTGTGTGTGCTGTTCTACTGTTCTCTGATTTATGAAAATATTGCCTTCAGTACATGTTCTATACTGTTTGTGAGTACATGTTTATTTCTGTACTGGACATTAGCACAGAAGATAATGAAGTACATTTAATACAAAAATTAAAAGGGGAAAGCAGAAAGATGATCATTTATTTCAAAAATTGTGACTAGACACTCATACAGTAGATTATTATTAACATATGTGTGGATTTATGTCAAACAACTGTAATCTGCAATAAATAATACATTTACTATTCAATATATGGCATGTAAATCATAATTTTTTGTTTAAAATGTGAGATAGAGTTCAAATTCATTATTTTTGTATTAGATATTTCACTGAATTTTCTTTATTTGATTTCATGTTAGCCTTTGTCTTAAACGAGATGATCACATGTATAAGTTTATTTTGTATCCTATATTATTCCCTTGATCAAATTTTTCTAAACTTATGACACCAATGCTGCCCATGCCCAGCATTATAGTACATTTTAATATTTAGCACTGCAAGTGTTCAAACTTTGATGCTATTCCTTAATATTTTATAAAGTTTTAATCAACTTTCAGAAGAAAAATGCTTTCATAATTTGTCTATTCTGATAACAAAAATTATCAAACATTCATGTACACAGAGACACACAAACACAACATTAGCTATAGTAAGTAAAACTAAAGCCTAATATCTAATTTTAAAACATTTGCTAAATAAGATATACAGATATGGGTCAGGTATTTCATATACCCTACTTCTAAGGGTAGAGATTTTTGAGAAAGAGGGTGAAATAATTATATGAATCAAGGACATTGTCTACAAGAAAACTGTCTTCTGAACATAGGGGGATATTATCGATATGAACTTACAGGGATTTTGACATAACACATATGATACAGTTACTAGCATGTAGTCTGCTGAACGTAGGGGTTAAGGTATTTGCCAAAGCAAAGAAGATTAAATGTGGGAAATGGTCTTTCGGCAAGGTATGTTTTATCGGTTATTCAGTCAAGGCAAGGAAGAACCTGTTCCTCTTTTTATTTGATTATGAGAGGTCATGTTCTAAGAATTCCCAGATGAGGACATTTTCTCTAAGGCTTGCCACAGTGCACTGCTTGATCCTCCTCAGCTTTTTCCCACATCCTTTATCTTTCCTCCCACAAAATATTAATTTTTAATTTTTAATGGCCCATTTATCAAAGCTAAAAGTTAGGACAATAAGTTTATGTAGTCAGTTTTCCAAGTTCAAGTACTGTCCATTTCTTTTAAAATAAAGTTGACTAAGAATTGCACATTATGGACAAAATAAGTGTGTTCAAAAAGAAATGCTGAATTTATTCTCCTTTGTCTCTGTTTTAACTGAGTTCAGGCAACTAGTTAGCATCTCAGATAAAAGGTCAGCTTTGTTTACAGGTTTGCAGCCTGTGGTCAATGGAGAATCACGCAAGCTACTCTGAATGCTTTGCTCTGGTCAGTCCATGGATCACATCATGTCTCAGTGATGTAGTGAACAAGGATCAGACCAGGCTTCTACCCTGAGGCTATTTTTCCTCTAAGCCTTATTCAGCTTCTGATTTATGCTGTCTAATACTTATGTTTAGACCATCATCTTTGATCATATCAGGATCCATTTCCTGCTGAAACCACAGCCTCTTTCTGATCCTCCTCTCTACCCTTTGACTCCTGATTGTGAGTTGTGTCTACAAACGCTACCCAAGGAATCCACAGTCTGTAATCTCTCATATTCATATCTAGACTAACAGCAATCTTCTGGCAATTACATGGATTCTATTTTCATTCTAATATCCTTAATGCATTGCTGGTGGTAAGGTATTAAATAGTATCTTCCTGTTTCAACTTGATTGCTCTAGGTGCTATTTGAGCTTTAAGCAACCTAAAATAATACTGTATGTTCTTTGTGCTTTTGATTATTTAAAGAACATTAACATTAGTGGTCACATTCTAACTGCCCACAAGTCCTGAAGCCAAAGCAGGATTAAGGATTTGAAATATATTTTCTTAGCAGATCTCCTTTCTTCTGTTCAGTCAAACTGATCCTTGATAAACCAAAGTTCTTTGTATGAGACCAATGTGCTAAAGTAACCATAATCTACCTGAAACCAGTGGTCCCATGATCATATATCAGAGGTCAGATAGGAGTTTTCTTGTGGTTTATGTCTATTGTTCACAGATAATAAGTCACAGGTATATATTACAGTGTTCAGTCCTTTATGTATGCTACATAAAACAAAGATTTTTCACCTATTTGTGACAGAAGCCTTTGTATCTAATTTTTTACATGAACATGCACATATATATATATGTTTCAGTTAATCTTGATGTAGTTAGATATATTTTCCCACAATGCCCTTATCATTAATTAAAGACAATTTATAGTATATTATATGCCTTCACATTATGATATGAGGCAAGTTAGCAGATTGTAGTATTCTGGATTGCCCACATGGGTTAGATGTCTGCTAAAGATTTTGGTTGTTTCTTTTGATGCAGGCTGCTCCTCTTATTTGAGCAGATGTGTTTGCAATTTTCAGAAGACTTTCGGTTGTAATAAAATTGTGGTGATATAAATTATTTAACTAATAGTCTAAACTCCCATCTCTATCTCTACTCTGTCTCTTTGGGGTGGGTAATGTCTGCAGCAAGTTACTATTCAGACATTAGTAACCATGATGCAGACACTTATTAAGTACTGATCGATTTATGGAATAAGAGGCCCTCATGTCTATTATCAGGTTAGCTATTGTAGTGATAAGTAGAAAAGAACTGAAGTAGGTCAGCAATTGTGGTGAGAATAGTGGTTAATATCAGATTGTTAGATGAAAATAAAGGAAGGGAGTATACATGGGAATAGGAATAAGAGAAGGGAAAAAACAGGGTGGATACATAGGGGTTTGAGTTAATGACAAACTAAAAAGAAGAGAGAAAAATGTTTTAAATATCACAAACCAAGTCTGTCTCTAGGCTTAAGGGATATAACTGTAAGAAAAATGGGCATGGGAAAAAAATAAAAGGAAGAAAGAGAGGGGGGAGAGGGAGTTAGGGAGGGGAAGAGAAAGGGGATGGAGGGAGGGAAGGAGGGAAGGAGGGAGGGAGGGAGGGAGGGAGAGAGAGAGAGAGAGAGAGAGAGAGAGAGAGAGAGAGAGAGAGAGTTGGTCTAGTTCACTGACATAATGCACTACATAGATAAGAAACAGCTGTTTGCACCAGGCAGTGGTGGCACATGCCTTCATCCCAGCATGTTGGGAGGCAGAGGCAGGTAGATTTCTGAGTTCAAGGACAGCCTGGTCTACAGAGTGAGTTCCAGGACAGCCAGGGCTACACAGAGAAACCCTGTCTCAGAAAACAAAACAAAAACAAACGAACAAAAAAAATCAATAAGAAACAAAAAAATTAAAATAAACAGCTGTTTGGAGCAGAGCTGTACAGAACTATAAAATAATCAAATGCCTGGCTTGAATGTTGTTTTCTTCTTGACAGCTCTGTTGCATTGTCTTGCTGACCTGGTCTGAGCAATGCTCTGAGCTGGTGGTTACTGTCCCTACTCTAGTCCAGTGGGTCCCCAGGTCCCATTATGTGTGATAAGTATTGCATGTAGTTGATTGTGAGGATGTGGGAAACACTGAAGAAAATGAGCTGTAGAAAGTGGAGGTCAAGAAAAAGGCAGAGCAATGCTATATGATTCATTTAATGTAGCATCCCTCAGGTTATACACTTTATCAGAGGACTTGGGGCTTCTGAGAGCAGTGACAGGACAGCCATGTGAGTATGGAAACAAGAATAAGTACTCCTGTTTATTATTTAATTCTTCATAAACTGATTAGGTTGCTTTTAAAGATTAGAAATTTCTATTAAAGATAACTAGTAGGTTTATACAAATATACATAACAGGTTGTTAGAAAAAGTGTCACCTCATTAGTATGTTAGACTTGACTAACTGTACTCAAAAAGAATAAATATCCATTAGTACTTATTTTTTTATAACACAAAGACAATTATTATTAGCCAAGTAATGGAAATGTACAGAATATCTTTTAATCAAATGTGCAGAATATCTTTAAATCACACACACACAATAGTAGTAACATGATCACCTGCCTTCTATGTACTCTTTCAAATATACATGGCTGATGGAGTCTATTTCATGTTATATTCTACAAATATTGTCTCCTGACTTTTTCTTTCACAATTGATCACCTTGAGATTAACTTAAATCAATGAAGAAAATATAGGATAATCTCTTTTAGCTTTAATCACTTGGCAAGAAACCTAAATGCCATCTGCCTCTTCAATTCCCTATAAACACACAGTTGTGTATATTCAGACTCTGGAAATTAAGAAGTCCATATAATCAACGTTAAGTCCATATCATCTAAATCAACTGACTATTATTTTATGAGTCCCTGTAGCTAAAGCTTAATATTAAACATTATTTTCATGACCCATTAACAAAAATCTAACAATGTAAAAGTAGTTCAAGGTGTCTTAGAAAATAATTTTTTGCATATTAGAGTAATATAAATTTCTTTTTTATTAGATATCTTCTTTATTAACATTTCAAATGCTATCCCAAAAGTTCACTATACCCCCCCACACACCCTGCTCCCCTACCCACCCACTCCCACTTCTTGGCCCTGGAATTCCCCTGTACTTGGGCATATAAAGTTTTCAAGACCAAGGGTCCTCTCTTCCCAATGATGGCCGACTAGGCCATCTTCTGCTACATATGTAGCTAGAGACATGAACTCTGGGGGTACAGGTTAGTTCATATTGTTGTTCCACCTATAGGGTTGCAGACCCCTTCAGATTCTTGGGTACTTTCTCTACCTCTTCCACTGGGGGCCCTGGGTTTCATCTAATAGCAGACTGTGAGAATCCACTTCTGTGTTTGCCAGGCACTGGCATAGCCTCACAAGAGACCGCTATAAATCTTGCTGGCATGTGCAGTAGTGTCTGGGTTTGGTGGCTGATGATGGGATGGATCCCTGGGTGGGGTAGTCTCTGGATAATCCATCCTTTTTTCTTATCTCCAAACTTTGTCTTTGTAACTCCTTTCATGGGTATTTTGTTCCCTATTCTAAGGAGGAATGAAGTATCCTGTTACTTATATTTTTCAGGTATGGCGGTGAAGCTTACCTTGTTATTGTTTGTTGCTGCTGTTGTTCCTGTTGTGACTATCAGAGTATGTAAATATTATACGTTACATGACTATATTTTATTTAAGGGTACACAACAATCCTTTGATGAAATGTAGAGGTAGGAGAAGGGTGTATCAGTTATTCACATAGTTTATATAATGATGCAGTTAAACAAGTCTTATTCTGTTTTATAAAAAGAATTATTTATTTATTTTATGTGTCTGATTACACTATATCTATCTCCAGACATACCAAAAAAGGGCATTTCCAGATAGATCCCTTTACAGTTGGTTGTGAGCCATGTGGTTCCTGTGTATTGAACTCAGAACATCTTGAAGAGCAATCATTATCTCTTTACCACTGAGCCATTTCTTCTGCACAAACAAATTCTATTCTTAATACAGCAGAATCGAGAATGAAATCAAAAAGAGAAGACCTAAGTCAACTTTCAAGTTTAGAAGAATTGATGAGGGTTTAAATTCAACTTTCAATTTAACTTATTGGATCCAAGTCTATGTCTTTTTTATAAACAATAAAATAAATAAATAAATAAATAAATAAATAAATAAATAAATAAATAAATAAATAAATGCAAGCTAGCAAATGATGTGATAAGGGAGAGAACGGATGGAGGAAGAGAAAGAATAAAAGCCTAGGCAAGAACTTGTTTACAATTTACCCATGTGTTTTCATATCCAGATTGAAGAAATTAGACAAATAGTATTATTTTTACTTTTCCTCCCACAAAACCTTTTTGATTTTAAGAATGTTATAAATCAAAATTAAATATGAAATTGAAGGTTACAACTCCAAAGATGTGTGAGAGTCTCAGCAATGGAATCAAGGTATGATGCTTGGATCTGATTGCTCATAAAAATAAATCCTTTGGGCTAGTGATATAGCTCAGTATTATAGCACTTGAGCTGTGTGTGTGTGTGTGCGCACGCGCTAGCGTGTGTGTGTGTGTGTGTGTGTGTGTGTGTGTGTGTTTTCCAGAATTAAATCCCCAGGATCACAAAGTAAGATAATGATAGTGATGCTAATGTTGTTAATGATAATGACTTCAATATTTATAGAACAAAACCAACATCTTCAGTGGTAAAATAGGTAGAGTGTCCTACCAATTTGTGACGATTGAATGACAATTCAGCATTAGCAACCAAAATAACACATAGAAAAGTATACTGATCTTAATTTACTTTATCTAATTATATAATGACTTAATGTCAATAGATTTGTTTTTTTTTTTGTAGAACTAGATTTTGCGCATGAGTGTGTATGTGTGTTTCTCATGAGCCACAGGAAGATGTTCACAGTGGAAAAAATCACATAATATTATTGTTGAAAGATTATTGTCATCAGCTACTGAAGTGGTGGATTGGTATCAGTATACCACAATGTCCATGTCCCAATGATCCTCTAAGAAGCGGAATACTGAATACCAAGCTTTATGGAAGGTTTCCTTAAACTTCCCTTTGACTCTGCTTGTTTCACTTCTTTTTGTGGAAGAACGTCTCACCACCAAAACTAGAGCTAACATAAAGTATAGGCTGCCTTACAAAGGAAAAAAGAAAGTTAGGTAGTCAGTAACCCACATGTGCCTTTGTGACCTGGCAGTCTACGATAATTTAGTCCAATTTTGGAACATAAGTAAAAGAAAGTATGAGCACTACCAGAGTTCAGAGAAAATTTCACAAAGAACTAAGATGTCAGAGGTTTCCAGACAGATATGTGGATACTAGATCACTGGATTGATTAAATGAATCTAGATGTACAAGATGAATTTACATAAGAGATTTCATTTTCATGAAAGTAAATGAAACAATCTCAGAAAAAATAGACATACCTTTACTGTTTTATTATAGAGGTTGTAAATATTTGCAGATGAACAGAGAGTCAAATGTTATGCTTTTCATTGAAATAAAATGCTCAAAGGAGGAAGTCTGTGCATCCTTGTGAGCCTACAAAATTTTCTTTAATATAGACTAGAGTTGATTGCAATGGCAGAAGAAATCAGCCTGTGAGCATGCTCCCAGGAAAGGAGTTGGTGTCTGTAGAGGTTCCGTGGGAATGTACTTTTGACCTGAATGACTTCTGTTTGGTCAAAGCACCATTCTGGATTCTGACCATTCTTAAATTTACTCAAAAATCCAGTGGTAGCTAAGGAAGAAACTTACACCATTCAAATTACACATTACTTTTGATAACTGATAAAAGAAACTTTGGGAAGTATATGTGTTTTAAACCACACATATAAAAGACTCATTATGGCAACTAATGTGAACACAGACTATTTTAGAAAACATTTTTTTCTTAATCAATTACAAAGTAAAATGTATGCCTCTTTTAAAAAGGAGTCATACATTCAAAGCTGCAAGGGAAGTTTGAATTTTACTTACACTTTTTAATGCACCCACTTGTTTTTAAAACCTACTGGGTTTTTAAGACATAAATATAAACGAGCTATAAACCTGGAGAGTGAAAAGAACATGTAGTCACATGCTCAAAATACATTAATTTTGGTTCTTACACACACATGCACACACGTTTACATGCACACACACATACACACACTTACACACACACACACACTTTGAAAAGGATTCAAGTATTCATTGTTCATTTGTAGAGTACAGGCATTGCTTTCAACAGCAATATAGAGAGAATGAGCTAAGGCAGAGAGTCATTCTGTGAACAAGAGATGTCAAGCCATGGCTTTTGTGATTCCTATTATTCAATAACAAGAATTTCTACTTGCCTCTAAATACAAGTTATAAATTAGAAAATTTCTAAGAACAGTATATTTTGTGTACTGTTTTCAAAACAAAAATATAGAAATCCTTAAAACTTGAATACTAATAATTTCTAAATACTAAACATAATTGTTTGTTCACTGTATGTTCCAATTTCACATTGCCTATAGGTCTATATGTAATAGACTTTGTGTGACAAGGGCTACTTCAAAAAATTATATTAATTAATAATTTTCTGGTAGCCTCTCAAACTGGATAGAGCTCTCTATAATAAACTGATCACGGAATCACAAACTGAACCACAAGAGGAAATTGTCAATACACATAATGCCTTCAGGAGAAAAGTGTCCCCGCCAGCCAGGAACATGCTGAAAATGGTAAGTCTAAAGCACAGCGTCACTGTGGAAGTCAGAGACCCTGGTGGCATTCCCTGCAGTGTTACCTAGGCCTGTATACTGTGACTATGCCAACGGTTTGGTCATCATAACAAATCTATGTCATAACAGCAAAAGAAACTGAGTCTAAGAGAATGTAACTAACTCTCTCATGTACATGACAGAATAGCAATTCTGCCTCAGCCTCAAATCAATCTTAGGTGACTTCAGACATCTGACATGTATTTGAGAATCAGGTTGTTCAAATTCATAGCTCAAAAAATTTTTTGACAGGTTTTGAAAAAAAATCTAGTAGTGCATTTCATAAAATTCCATAGAAATTTAGAGATCTGGCCTTGGCAATGCCAAAACTGATAGCTTCTACCACAAGAAAACTTAGGGACTCAAGAGTGATGAAATTCAGATAACAGTGCAGGCCCTGAGCAGTAGTTCTCAACCTATAGGTCTCAGCCCTTTGGGGGTCACAGAGCAGTTATGCATTATGGCTTATAACAGTGACAAAATTACAATTGTGAAGTAGAAACAGAGTAACTTCATGGTTAGTGGTCACCACAATAGGAGGAACTGTACTAGAGCATCACAGCATTAGGAAGGTTGAGAAATACTGCCCTAGTGGGTGATCATAACTGGAAGTACACTCCTGTAAATTATGGAGAGGAAGCAACAACCTTAAAAACCTTAAAAATTAACAGTATTATTTGATAAACTATTTTAAAACCATCAGTTGTGATAAGTATCCATGTTTGTGCTATTGTTAATAAATGTTTTTGAGCTAATCATAGTGATTGATGTCTAGAATCCCAGCATTGAGAATGACCCCCATGCTGAGGCAGAGGATCCCTGGGTTCAAATCCAACCCAGACCACATGGTGAGCTCGAGAAAATTTATTCATATAGTTTATAAACAGAATTTAGTTTATTTAATTTTCCACTACAATGGTTTCCACTGCAAGGAGTCTCAATTATATTATCATTTTTATTCTAAATCCTTAATCCAAGTAGGACATCCCCAGGAACTCTGATCTTTATTATAGTAAAATAATTTCCAATTTCCTTTCTACCAGATGAACAAATAACTATTTCTAGGAAGGCCTCTCTATTGAGAATTCTTATTGTATATAGAAAGCAATTTTGGTCTTTACTTTTTAAAAAAATAGATATTTTCTTTATTTATATTTCAAATGCTATCCCAAAAGTTCCCTATACCTTCCCCCCGCTCCTGCTCCCCTACCCACCCACTCCCACTTCTTGGCCCTTGCATTCCCCTGTGCTGGGTCATTTAAAGTTTGCAAGACCAAGGGACCTCTCTTCCCAATGATGGCCAATTAGGCAATCTTCTGCTCCAAATGCAGCTAGAGACATGAGCTTAGGGGGTACTGGTTAGTTCATATTGTTGTCCCACCTACAGGGTTGCAGCCCCTTCAGTTCCTTGGGTACTTACTCTAGCTCCTCCATTGAGGGCCCTGTGTTCCATCCAAGAGCTGTCTGTGAGCATCCACTTATGTGTTTGCCAGGCACTGGCATAGCCTCACAAGAGGCTGCTATATCATGGTCCTCTATCAAATTTAGGATTGGTAAAAATCCTTTCCCAATCTGTTGGTGGCCTTTTTGTCTTGTTGACAGTGTCTTTTGCCTTACAGAAGCTTTGCAATTTTATGAGGTCCCATTTGTCAATTCTTGATTTTACAGCACAAGCCATTGGTGTTCTGTTGAGAATTTTTTTCCCTGTACCCATATATTCTAGGCTTTCCCCCACTTTCTCACCACCCTCAGAGCTGTGTCTCTAGTTGCATATGTAGCAGNGGATATCCTAGTCGGCCATCAATGGGAAGAGAGGTCCTTGATCTTGTGAAGATCATACGCCCTAGTACAGGGGAATGCCATGGCCAGGAATCAGGAGTGGGTAGGTAGAGGAGCAGGGTGCAGGGAGGGTATAGGGGACTTTGGGGATAGCATTTGAAATGTAAATGCATATGCAACTAGAGACACAGCTCTGAGGGTACTGGTTAGTTCATATTGTTGTTCCTCGTATAGGGTTGCACCCCTTTAGCTCCTTGGGTACATTCTCTAGCTCCTTCATTGGAGACCCTGTTTTCCATCCAATAGATGACTGTGAGCATCCACTTCCACTTCCGTATTTGCCAGGCATTAACATACAAGAGAGAGAGAGCTATGTCAGGGTCCTGTCAGCAAAATCTTGCTGGCATATGCAATAGTGTCTGGGTTTGGTGGTTGTAAGTGGAATGGATCTCTGGGTGGAACAGTCGCTGGATGGTCTTACCTTCCATCTCAGCTCTGAACTTTGTCTAATTCTTTCCATGGGTATTTTGTTCCCCATTCTAAAAAGGAGTGAAGTATCCACACTTTGGTTTTCCTTCTTCTTGACTTTCATGAGTTTTGCAAATTGTATCTTGGATATTCTAAGATATCCTCTTATCAATGAGTGCATATCATGTGTGTTCTTTTATGATTGGGTTACCTCACTCAGGATGATGTTCTCCAGATGCATCCATTCACCTAAGAATTTCATGAATTCATTGTTTTTAATTGCTGAGTAGTACTCCATTGTGTAAATGTACCACATTTTCGGTATCCATTCCTCTGTTGACGGAAATCTGGGTTCTTTGATGTCCCTCAAAAGTAATCTTTCTTATTTGAAAAACTGAAACAAATAACATGTTTTGGATGTTGTCAACTGGAAGAGTAATTCTACAAAATAGTCACTAGATGGCAGCATACACACATACAGTAAATATCTTTTCACTGTCATGCTGAGAAAATTGACCTTTACTCTGAAGAGTGATGACAATAATTTTAATGTTCCCTCCTACATTATTATTAAGTCCAGTGAACATAATGTGCTCTAAACATTTTGTTAAAATGCCAATCTCAAACCACATACATAGAGTAAAATGAGTCCAAAAAGAAATGTAACTGTCTGTAGATCTTTAGAAAATTTATATAAAAGTCTGGGAGCAAAGCAAGTAAATCATGTAATTGTTGACAGTGTAACACATAGGCTGTGAGCAGAGTCTGATGATGCTGGTTGCAGGATTGTCAGGATGTCACTGCTACTCCTATGTAGGTATGTCTGAGTAGTTTATTAAATGATGCTTCAACTGAGTATATACTACACTTATCCCACCCACATGAAGAGTTCAGGCTAATCTCAATTAACTGATTCAAATTCTCTGTTGTGTGACCCATAAAAGCTTTATTACTCTGGTTTGGGGCTGGAGAAATGGCTCTGCAGATAAGAGTACTGGCTGCTCTTCCAGAGAACCCCAGTTCAATTTCCAGCATCCACAGGGCAGCTCACAACAGTCTGTAATTCCTGTTCCAGGTGATCCAACATGTGCTCACAGATACACATGCAGGCAAAACATAAATTAACATTAAAAAATAAAATATTTTTATAAATTCACACACAGGACACTGAGTTACTTCAAGAGTGGAAGAATTATGGTTAGTAACAGCATCTAGGAATATTAACTCCTTTGCTTTAATCACTATTTGAGGCAGGGATATAGAACTCAGCTTTCATTCACAGAAACCGTTTGTGTGCTGAGTGCACTTTCTGTTATTTAAAATATCACAGTTTTATTGTAAGGCCTGCGATTGAACAAAGCTTTTGGCATAACTTCCATATCATCTTTACAGAAGCTGCAACTAAAAGAGGTGAAATGACAAGCCACGGTTTTCTTGTTTGCATCTGTTGTTGTGATAAAACACTGATCCAAGGGAACATAGAGGAGGGGGTTGATTTGGGCTAAAATTCCAGATCACAATACATTGTTGAGGAAAGTCAAGGCAAGTTCTAGCATAGGCCATATATTCTTCATGACTTCTCCCATCTGTTTTCTTATATCACCCAGAACCACATAACTATCACTGATCAAGAATATGTCACCAAAGCATGTTCCCAAGTCACTATGATGTAGCCAATTCCTTAGTGGCAATTCTCCCTTTCCAAGTGATTCTAGTTTGTATCAAATCGATAAACACTAGCCAGCACTGAGATAAAACTATTGATAAGTTACTGGATTAGCTTTGTGATTGTTGTTTGTTTTCCTGAAACTCTTTACATAAATTCTAAGAAACAAGTTATGGTCTGAAGGTAATAACCTAATTTTAAATTTGTAATATCACAGGAAACTGCAATGAATTACACAGTTGTTTTCTCTTAATGTTCCTATTAGAATATTTAAGGAAAATGTCACCATGTCAAATATCAATTTCCACAAGAAAGGACTTAAGGAATTCCACATTTTTTTTTAATAGAAAGAAAGAATCTTAGGTTGAGAAAGCTAATTTCATTGTGTTTCTGGATATTTTCTTGCCTTACAGAGTTGGAGTTCAGCTGCTGCAGAGAATGCTAGAATCTTGGCGAGGTACTGTGACAAGTCAGACAGTGACTCACTTGAGAGGCGACTACCAAGTATGTATGGGTCTGCATGACACAACTTGAGTTAAATAGTTTTCCCAATACTAGAGTGAAATGCCTGGGGTGGGGCTGATCAATTTCAAGGGAGGGGTTTGTTTTTAGTTCATGGCTTCAGAAAGTTCAGCCCATGGATGTTTTAGCTTGAATGATTTGGAACAAAACTGAGGCCACATAAAATAGTGGGTTAAAAAGTGGAGGACACTGTTCATCTCAATTAGAAAACAAGTAGGAGAGAGAGAGACAGTGAGAGACAGAGAGAGACAGAGAGAGACAGAGAGAGAGAGAGAAATAGTAGGTATATAGTATACTTTTGACATGAATGCCTTCAGAGATTCAACTCTGTCAGATAGGCTCCAATTCTCAAAGCACCTACAACCCACTCAGCACCAGCATCTAGAGAACAAGCCATCAGCAGTGAGACCTTGTGACATAGTTTAGGTGCAAATAACTTTTAAACAAACAAAAATGTTAATGACTAAAATCAATCTCAAAAAACAAACAAACAAACAAACAAAAAACAAAAACAAAAACCCTGCCTGCAAACAACTGGACAATGGTACACTAACCGATATAATATACAGGGACCCTCACCTATCCTGGCTGGTAGATTGTAGCATGATATCATGGTTTTTAATCTCTAAAATTTTGATACTTTTATTTTTGTAGTCTAAGTTCTCATCAACAGGAGGAAACTATGATCATTGAAGGATGAAGCACATCAGGATATCTAGGAAGTTTCCATTCAAACATCTCTCAGTTGGCCACAATTTTAGAATAGTAGATGTTCTCAGTTTGGGGGCACTAGGATATGAGGAACTCTAGAACTACCCTAATAAACAATTTTGAGTGCTCAAAGGTAGGCTCAGTTTTGTCACATAAACTAAATGACTAGTACCCAATCTTTAGTGCATCCTACAGAATTACATAACATAGTATGCAATGCTTTCTTCTAAACTAACTTAAAAAAAATACAAATGCAAATTTATACTTATAGATTATTGGAACTCTTAAGCCACTGTGATAAAGAGGGGTATCTTGGTATTCTAGAGAAAGACAAAATTATTCCTCAATACTATATCCTTCATAAAGCATGTAGGACAAATGGATCCACCATCTTTTGAGCATATATATCCTCTTTGTAACAGATTTTCCCTTCAGATCTGGTTAACTTTCAGCTTTCATGTGTTCAGACAGACTTTCACCATCATCCTTGACCTGAAAAAAGAGAGTTTGATATCTGCAGTAATGATTTTAAAACTTTCTCATCATCTGTCAGTGTCATTTCTTACCAGACATGTGCAAAACATGATCATTCAGTAAAACAGATAAACATCTGAGTTTATTTCCTGTTTTAAAACAATGCCTGGGTGATCATGAAAACATTTGGGAAATAAAATGAGAACATCCTCTGTGCTCTAGCATAAAAAAAATTACACAGACTTTTTCCTCATGTCAGATACATTTTGTGGAGAAAATATGCTTATGGAACATTACCCCTCTTCCTGGTCAAAAGTTATTGAAATCTGGTTTAATGAGTCCAAATACTTCAAATATGGAGAATGGCCATCCACAGATGATGACATCAAAACTGATCACTACACTCAGGTAATCTGTATTCTTCTAGATATACACATGACTGGATATATGTGTCGGTAAAAGATAAGTACTCTTTCTCTTCTCAGGCCTAAGGAAAATGACCCATGAAATCCCAAACATCTAGTTCCTTGATTATGGTCAGAATAATGATAATACTGCTTGACTGACAGTTCAAATGGGAAAATTCCACCTGAGCCCACTTTCTTTTCTAAGTACAAGGAGTCAATAACTGCTCAGCTAAAGACAGTGTCAGTCTTGAACATATTTACATATGGGTAATAGTAAAGGATCTCCATAGGCTCAATATACAACATATATGTGTCTAGATCTATATGTAATAATAATGATTAAAGAAGGAACAAGGAGCTCTTGGAAGGAGTTTGAAGTGGAAGATGCAAATTGATATAGATATGAGGCTCATGTGAGGTTCTCAGTTAACAGATTTATTTTGTTTTTATTTTTTTCAAAAACAATTTTTATTAGATATTTTCTTCATTTGTATTTCAAATGCTATCCCGAAATTCCCCTATATGCTACCCTGGCCCTGCTCCCCAACCCACACACTCCTGCTTCCTGGCCCTGGCACTCCCCTGTACTGGGGCATATAATCTTCCCAAGATCAAGGACCTCTTCTCACAATGGTGGCCGACTAGGTCATCTTCTCTTACATATGCAGCTAGAAACACGATTATTAAACAGATTTTTTTGTTTGTAGTTTTATGATTAAGGGAAGCAAAAGGCAATTAGTAAATTTATGGGTAATATACTTGCTAGAGTCTTATAAAGGATCTGGAGATCTGTACACTGATCCTTATGAAGAAAGACAAATATTTTGTCTAATAAGGCATTTTCCCAGCCCACTTAGCTTCATTGGCATGTTTTAGTTGTATAAAGTAAGTTTTATTATGAGATTTCTATATGCAATGTATGTGCTGATTATAATCACACCTTTTATTTACTATTTACTTTCCCTGATCCATTTCCACATCCATCACCTCATTGTCCCTCTATTACAATGACACATGGAATTCATATGTGAGAGAAAACCTGATCCTTGACTTAAGAAGACTATCTATATTCTCTCAATAAAAAGATCCATAGCTCCACACATTTTTCCTGTAAATGACATATTTTATTGTTCTTCATGTTTGATAACCTTTCGTTTGTATTTTTCTAATGCATTCATATGGTAATAGATACCCAGGCCGGCCTGTCTGTTGTTAATGGTACCCTTGTATAGACAAGAGTGCATGTCAGTATTGTATGTTGATCAGGATTTCCTCATATAAACATCCAGAAAATATCAAACTTACAGAAGTTCTCCTTCTAGTAATTTAAATAACTCCATACAGATTTCCACAAGGGATTCCCAGTTTATGTTTCCACCAGCACTGTGCAGGAGTCCTTCTCTTCCCAAAGCATCACTAATATTTATACTTTTATTTTTCTGGAGGGCAATCATTCTAAGAGTGGTGACACAGAATCTTATAGAAATGATGATTAAATTTTTCTAACAGCTGAATATGTTGATCATTTTTCATGTATTAATTGGACATTCATATTTCTTCTAAGTACAACCAACCGATAGTTAAAATGTTCATATCTGGACACTGTCAAGAAATGGTATCACTTTCAAAACACATGATATCTACTTTAATTTCTTTCATTTAATATTCTATAAATCTCACCATGAAATATTTAAGGCTCCTTACTAAAGATTCTAAGTAGCTTATTGTCATTGTGCTTTTTAAACAGAACAATTTTCTTAAATTAATTTTCTTATTATACATTTCATTTTAGTGTTATAGAAAGCTTGAGAGTGATTAATGGCAACAGATAAGGTTTTCACAAGAGAGACAAAGTGATGATATTACCCAGTATAATATTTACATTTATATTAAATGCAGGATGTAATCAGTGGAAGAAAATAGACAAGTGTTGACATAATTTGATTAAAAATTTGAATTATCATTTGCCTGCCATACAAAGTCCAAGTTAATTTTAAAGAAAAAATATCCCTAGAATCTCTAATGTAACAAAATGTATGCTAGAAGAAAAAGTACTTAAATATTTAAAATATAAACCATTTAAAAAGTATCTAAATATTTAAAATATAAAACATTAAAATATAGTTATTGTTCATAAAACAGAAGGCTCAGAAGTGTTCATTGGTGATTCTCATAACTTACACAAAGTAAATTTTAGTTAAACTTGACTATATAAGATCCCAAAGATATACCTCAAATAATCAGTTATAAATATACACACCAAATTATTAAATGAATGTCAGCAAATTATCTTTTCTTTCAGGATCAATACCACTGGACATAAACAGCATGTGCAAAGAATCCATGATGCCTTAAAACTTAGCAAGTTAATCCAGTGATTTATGATGTCAATGGATTAGAAAAGAACCTAAGAAAGAAAGACAGTGAAAACTATGATAATGCCACCCAGTCCTATAACCCATTCATACAAAGTCAAATTGATCCCTTTCTTCTATCATAATGGCTTTCGTTCTCTCAGTCTTGTGCAGCAATTTATCCCTTGGACTTTTTATGTATCAAAAGAATTCAATGCCATATCAAATAAATTTATAAGAATAACTGCTCCCATTTGCCAAAGGTGCTAGAAATTGTATAGAATAATGTAAATTAATAACAAGAGAGGCTGTGAATTTGAAAAAAGTAGCAAAATTATATAACAGGGTTTGGAGAAGGAAAATGAAAGCAGAAAATGCAAATATGGTAAAATTATCATAATCTTAAAAGCCAAAGAAGTATTTTCAAAAATCAAAGAAATTAGTCTTTATTTGCTTAAATTTTAAGAGAAAATTCCGTCATTATCTGTACAATAATAAGAATGCATTAATATTCATTTTTTTTTAGATTATTTGTACTTATTCTTGGATATGGACTGAATGAAAAAAATGTAAGAAATGCACTCACTACTTTTAAAACTAATCAATATATAGTGTGAATATGACAAAATAGATATTCTAATGTATTTTTATTGCAATTTTTCAATGTATATGTTCTATATTAGTCAGAGGTTAACAAAGTTTCATAAGGCAAAGACACATTTAGGAGAAAGAATGAGAAGAGAAACTTGCAATCATTGAGTTTTTGCCTCATCCAAAGTTTACATATTGGCTGGAGCCACAGATTTGGAGAAAGCATATTCTTATTCCTCATAGATAATTAAATGCTGTCTGGTATGGAGAGAGACTGACACCTGGGAAAATTGTGAAGAGAAAGTAATACTTTTCAAAATCAGTCAGAGAAAACTACTGTGATCGAAAGAAAAAGGAAGAGGAGGAGGAGGAGGAGGAGTAGAAGGAGAATAATAGGAAAAGGGAGAAGAGTACAGAAGGAAGAGAAGAAGGAAGAGGAGGAGGAGGGGGAGGAGGAGAAGGAGAAGAAGAAGGAGAAGAAAGAGAGGAAGGAGAAGACACAGAATAGAAGAAAAAGGCAAAAGAAGAAACCTGATTAAAGCTTTCAGTGTTGTCTGAGGGAAATACTAGCCAGGTTCCTACCCAGGTCAGAGAAGAAAATGGGCTCCACTGCATCAGCCTAATTTCCTTCTCCAGCTTTTTAAATGGTGTAATATTTAACCCTCACCATATAAATGCATGTACTGGGCAGCATTATTATAGCCATCTTACAGATGAGAAAATGAAGCCCTAATAAATAAACTTCTAGATCCAAACCAAACTGAACCAAACCAAACCCAAAACCAAAACAAAAACAAAAACAAAAAAACAACCAACCAACAAAAACAAAACAAAACATAACAAAACAAAAACAAAAACCAAAATAAAAAAAAAAAACTCAACCAAAGTGAACAAACAAAATTATTCCCCAGCTTAGACGTACAGAGGTGGAATTTAAGCTTGGTTCATTTACATTAAAATCCATTTGAGTATTATACCCTATACTTGACCAGTAATTAAACACTGTTCTTAGGTTTGAGTCTTACAGAAATAACCTTTATCGTATTAGCATATTCACTGCATAGGTTTGACATGGAGAGAATGAGCTGAGTAGATGATATGAATCCTGGTTTTCAGTGGATATTAATATTAACAGAATTCTTGTTCCACTAAGATGTCCTGAACACATGAGTTTTTCATATATCTGTCTTCTCGATAAGACAAGTAGAATGCAAACTTAAGACATGATTTCCTATTTAAGATTAACTTTGTGTGTGTGTGTGTGTGTGTGTGTGTGTGTGCGCGCGCGTGCACACACACATGCGCACATGTGTCTGTGTATAAGTGTTATACATACAGGTAATAAGAAGGCCTTGGATACCCGGTATTGGATTTAGAGATGGTTACTGGCAGACCAGGTGGATGGTGGAGTCATCTTCATGTCCACTAAAGAAGAATCAAGCTCTTATAACCACTGAGCCATCACTCCATGCCCTGCATGCCTACATATAATAACAATAATGGTGCTGAGGTTGTTGTCATTAGGTAACATGAAAATCTGTCATCAAGTCATCTCTTATCTTTGCAGATGGTCTGGGCCTCTACCTACCTCGTTGGCTGTGATGTTGCAGCTTGTCGCAGGCAAAAGGCAGCTACATATCTTTATGTGTGTCACTATTGTCATGAGTATGTAATACCAGTTTATTATTCTTTCTAAATATCTTATCTTCATAAAATAAACTTGACTAATGTTTCAAATATTATAAATTAATGTTCTAGGTTTTTCCCAGTTAGTTTGTTAACAAAATGTCACAAATATACCCCAAATGTTTGATTTTTCATCATTCTTTTACTAAGTAAGTTATCAGAGATATACACATTTGGACAATTTATTGGTGATTCTAGTCATTCACTGGAAAGTGTTATCATACAGGGAAGTGAATTTGAACTGCATTAGGCTAAGAAAGGTTACTCAGGCAAATGCTACTCCCTGTGCTAGGCTTTGGGATCCCTATGTTGACTTGTACATTTCCTTTAGAAATACAATTTATGTTACTCTGAGTGACATAAAGAATGTTTTATTTTAATGGGGAAACAATTTTAAAGGCAATACATATACATATATGTATACATATATTACATGCATACATACATATGATGCATACATACAATGCAAATATAAAAACCTTTTAAAATAAATTAAATATACATATATTCTAAATGCTACCATCACAGGTACTAGTCACAAAATTAGGAACAGATAATTTAATTGCTTCAGGGAAATCAGATGTACTTCCTTGCACTAGTGAATATATTTATGTAACTTTAAAAGTGGCACTAAGAACTGCATATTATCTAAATAACATTTAGATATTGATAGTCAAGAATTTTTGCATTTCCTGAAATTTCAAATATTTCATATCTATGGCTTTCTTCTACACAATTTCCCACACCCAATACTTTCTTTAGTCTTTTTTCATGTTTATGTGCTTTTGTTATTTATATAGTGTAAAATGAGATAAAAAGATGCTAATGAATTGTGTAATTTTCCCACTAAACTTTATATTTTCCACCACATTTTCCAAGTTCTTGATTAAAGCAGTACTTGCCAGATTTGGCTGTACCAACATCCAGAGTCCGGTTAGCACATGATTGCTCAACGATAGGCTAGAAATGAGTCCAAGTGTACATACACAGAACTGCTAGGGGATGAGTGCAAAGGCAGCACTGTTAGCCATGAATCTAGAGCACAAAACCCTTGTAAATATTAGCTCTGTTTGCAAATACACTTAAACAATCCATCTTTTGAATTGGCTGCTGGTAGTAGACCTTAGTTAGTATTTTCCCGTGACAGTTTTCATTATACCTCGACTTCCTTTCTTTTTTTTAAAGGGGAAATAATCAAGATACACTAAATATGCCTTATAAGGAGGGCTCACCATGTGATGATTGTCCAAATAACTGTGAAGATGGACTGTGCAGTGAGTTGTCTTTCTTGTTTAATTTAGGTTGCCTGAAGTTGGCATACTAGTATGAGGAACACACATCCTTTAAGTGAAGCATTGACCCGCAATCTATATTTTCATGACTTTCATCTTAATATATACATTATTTCTGTTTCCCTTCTCCTAACACCCAGAGTAATCCAACCTCTTTGACTTTATCACTGGAGGGCAGAATTAGAATACCTATATATGAAAACTTACCTTCTTATCCAAAAATTTAAAATTATGAATTAGAGGCATTCTAGGTAAAGCATTAATATGCTTTCCCCGACACTTCCTGAGATACATTATTGCTGAAAACAGACTCTCTTCCTTTAAGGTTACCAGTCTCTGTGAAATGCTTACTGTTCTCTAACACTCAACTTGTCTGTAATAGATCAGTGTGGAATTTATTTTATTATCACTTTTATTTTTTTAAAGTCATTTCCCCCTTCCACAGTTCCTCATTCCATTCCTCCTCCCCCCATCACCAACAGGATGTCCCTCCCTGTGGCAGGCCTCCCCACTCCCTGGGTCTCAGGTCTGTGGAGGTTTAGGTGCATCTTCTCCCACTGAGGGAAAACTATGAAGTCCTCTGATGTATATGTGTTGGGGGCCTTGGACCAGTTCATGTATGGTGCCTGGATGGCTCAGTCTGAGAGATCTCAAGGATCCAGATTAGTTGAGACTGCTGGTCTTGCTATGGGTTCACCCTCTTCCTCAGCTACATCCAGCCTTCCCGTAATTCAACCACAGGGTTCCCTGACATCAGTCCAATGTCTGTTCTAAGTATCTGCCTCTGTCTCATTCAGCTGCTTACTGGGCTTCTCAGAGGACAGCCATGCTTTGCACATCACAGCATCAGTAAGTGTCACGTCTTGAAACCTTCCCAAAAAACGGATCCTGATTTGAAATTGTCACTGGACCTTGTTTCTCTGTCTCTTCTTTGTTTTTGTCCCTGCAGTTCTTTTAGACAGGAACAGTTCTGATTTAGAAATTATAACTGAGGGTTAGTAACCTTGTCCCTCCACTTGGTGCCCTGTCTTTCTGCTGGAGGTGGACTCTACAAGTTCTCTTTTCCCATTGTAGGGCATTTCACCTAAGATCCTTTCCTTTGACTCCTGACAGTCTCTAACCTCCCAGGTCTCTGGTACTTTCTAGATGCCCCCCAACACCTTCTACACCCCATGGTTGCATATTTCTATTCATTCTGCTGGTCCTCAGGGCTTCTCTTCTGTTTCCTCCACCTCATACCTTATCACATTCCCTTTTCCTCTTTCCCTCCCCTTTTCCACCCAGGTCCCTCTCTCCCTTTGCCTTCCATGGAGAGTTTCATCTCCCTCTCAAGTGGGATTGAAACATTCTCATTTGGTCCCTTCAGCTTGTTAACCTTCTTGAATTCTGTGAATTGAATTCTGTACTTTTTTTTTCTGACAAATATCCACTTATTAGTGAGTATATACCATGCATGTTTTTAGGTCTGAGTTTCCTCACTCAGGATGATATTTTCTAGTTCTATCCTTTTGACTGCAAACCTCATGATGTTCTTGTTCTTAATAACTGAATAGTATTCCATTCTGTAAATGAACCACATTTTTTGTATCAATTCTTTGTGCATTATCTAGATTGTTTCCATCATCTGGCTATTATAAATAAGGCCACAATGAACATAGTGAAGCACATCTCTTTGTGCTAAGGTGGGGCATATTTTGGGTATATGCCCAGTAGTAGTATAGCTGGATCTTCAGGTAGAGATATTTCCAATTTTCTGAGGAACCGCCAGATTGATTTCCAGAGTGGTTGTACCATTCACAATCAGTGTGGAATTTTTGTAAGCTGACCATTATTCTTCTTCATTAGCTCAGGATCTATCCAATACTGGATTTATCTGAGCTCTCTTATATTGCCGTACAGATATACCATTCCTTAGCATATGCCTAAGGAACTTGGCATCCTTCTCCACATATTGTTATGTAATAGTTGTCATTGGCACTCCACTCACAATAACTAGGAAATGAAAATACGAATCTCTTCAACAGATTAATGGATAGTGAAAATATGGTATGTGTATACACTGTGGAATTCTGTTCATCCAGAAAAAAATCTTGAAATAAAATATTTTTCAAAGAAATTGGTGAAACTGGAAAATACTATATTGATCGAGGTAACCCAGGCCCAGAAATTCAATGCCACGTGTTCTCTCCTATTTGTGAATCTTAGCTCCAAAGTTTTGGATGCACGTACATGGGGTAACATACAGAAATAAGGAAAGTAAAGGGATCACGGTATGGGGCTGAGAGGTCTTGAAAAGGGAATAGTGGGGCACAGGCATGATGAAGGTGAAAATGGGAAATATAGGAAGGAGACTATAACTGGGGATAAAGGAAGAAGGGCAATATATAGGTAGAGAGAGGACTGAGGAATATATAACAGAAAGGAATTTTAAAAATATGTTGAAATATTTTAAGTTTAGTTCAAAATACATACACAGTTTAAATCTAATTATATGACTTGGGGTAATAATGCTTCCCCCAATGCTCCTCTCCAAATCAGACTATCTAACAAAATCTTGAGAGCCAGGAATGTGAAACCTTCCTTCCAATTGTTGTTCAGGAGTGTCTAAGAGATTCAAACACAATAAAGTCTATTTCCAATGCCTTGCTTGCCAGTCTGAACTTTAAGGGAAGACCCTGTTGCTGAAGATAGTACAGACTTTGGACAAAAAAATCAAAGAAATTAAGCTTGGATTGTGAATGTCACAATGTGACAAGGCTCCAACTCTATAGACAAAAACTTATAGGCAATTAGTGACTGTTTAAAAAGGAGTATAGTACTGCAACTTGGAGACCTCTCCTTTTCTATAGAGAAACAGGGGGAAAAGTAGAAGGGAGATTGCAGGGAAAGGAAGTTGTGGAGGGAGGGAAGAAAAATGGGAGAAGAGGAGTGTAGAAAGTAGAAACATTGGTTGGGATGTAAAGTAAATTAATAAATTAATTAAAAATAGCCAAAGCAATCTTGAGAAAATGTGAGGGACAAGGCCTTTCAATACCAAGCTTTAATATATACTACAAAGCTATATTAATCAAAACCGGACAGTATTAATAGAAAAAATATGTCTCTAGAGCAATGGGGCAGAAAAAAAGTAAACTTGTGCAGCTATAAAGAGAAAGTAATACAAAATTTATAAAGGAAAAAGAAAAGGAAATAAGAGGAAAGGGAAGGAAAGAACAAAGGAGAGAGAGAAGA
>NC_034594.1:11878-30694 GCF_900095145.1 Mus pahari | reverse complement strand
TTTTTTTTTTTTTTTTAGGCATGAGCTCCTTGATAGATTATCCAAGTCTTGACACATATATAATATATAAAGAAGAGTCACCAATTAAAGAGAGACAGAGGAAGAAACATTGGAGGGATCCTATGAGGAAGAGTAAAGGGTAAAAATGATATAAATACTATATACAAGTATCAAATTTTAAAATATTTTATTATTAAATACTTTATTAATTTAAATTATAAATTAAAATATTATAAAATATAATTCATGCCACTTATGAAACTATCACTCGTAAAGAGAGTCTCTTTTTTTCCATTCTATCTCTCATTCATAAATAAAGTATGTGTGTTTGGTCTACATCTTAAATTTACTCTTCTGTTTGTTGAATTTCTTCATGGAAAATATGTCCATTGATGACATTGGAGTGATTAAAGTCCTCATGCATCACTTCTTGGAAGGCTACTAATATTTGGTTTGTATATTTAGAAGCTTTTATGCATATGCACTTAGAATTTTTATTATTTTACCCACTTAGTGTTTATCATTACATAATGACATTCTTTGATTTTTTTCTGGTTTATTTTATCTGTTATTAATGGAGTGACACTTGATTTCATCTGAATTTTATTAACATGTAATATCTTAATTCATTTATATACTATCTGTTAGTGTGTATCCCCAGAGATTTTCTTGCAACCAACATATATTTAAGTATTGTCTTGTTTTCTGTTTATTCATTTCCTATGTCTTTTAGGTGGAAAATGGAAATTAATTTACTTACAGTCAAAGATATCAATAATAGATATGGTCTCATAGCATCCATGTTCAAACTTGCTTTTTAATTTTCAGATAGCCCATTTTCTTCCTCTCACACAGCCTTCTTGCAGTTAGATTACTTAATGTAATAGTACATTTTGATATCTGACTTATTTGTTTGTTTTCTATTAAAGATATTTTCTTAGCAATAGATTGTCAAGGTAAGGAACTTAGCACCAGATGTGAGGTACCCCCTGTTACATTTTCTATTATGGAGTTTAGAAATAATAGAAACTTGGATAAAATAATTAAAATTAATGGAGGATACTTTGATTTTTAAAAGACTATATTTGCAGACTGTTTTTCTCTTCTGTTAGATTCTTATTACATGTCAAACTTTACATCTTTCTAAATCTCTTACTTTAGTGTATTAAATAACCTCTTATTAAATTTATTATTTTAGTTTTAGTATTTATACTAAAGAGATGGGTAGCTTATGCATCACATTTGTAATATTGGAGTATCCTGAATTTGTGTGTAGAATTACTATTTTCACTGAATTTTATACTTCCCAGAATTTCCACTGTTCATTTTATAGTTAAATTTGTTCAGCTTAAAAAATCACCTGCAGCATTTTTATCTATAGGACAGGCATGGTAAAAATTTCTTTTGACCTCATTTTTTCTGATTTTGTATGTATCTTTCCTTCATTTCCAAACATAACATTGGCATGTACAGAAAACCTGCTTCACAGTTTCTTTCCGTCCACATTGAAAAAATGTTCAAGTCCCTGTTTTCCTAAGCAATGGAACATGGAATATGTCAGCACACTGCTCTTGATAGTCTCCTTTCTAACTTTCCATTTTGAGTCGCTGATTATACAACATATCACGATGTATGTTGAATTTAAAAAGGAGGGAAAACGTGACTTTCCTATACTTGGATATTATTACGTTTTATAGATTAAGAGTGAATGCTGTCTTTTGCGACATCAGAGGGATGGTGGAGGATGTTTATAATGACTCAACTGACACAGGTCTAGAGGCTCAGTTCATGAACAGTGATTTATAGATGGGAGCTGGACAATTCCTGATACTTATCCATGTTGAGCTTCTTTTTTCTTTTTTTTTTTTATTAAGGCATTTTTTATTAGATATTTTCTTCATTTACATTTCAAATGCTATCCCAAAAGCCACCTATACCCTCTTCCACCCTGCTCCCCAACCCTCCCACTCCCGCTTCCTGGCCCTGGCATTCCCCTGTACTGGGGCATATAATCTTTGCAAGACCAAGGGCCTCTCCTCCCATTGATGACTGACTAGGACATCCTTTGCTACATATGCAACTGGAGACACAGCTCTGGGGGGCGGGGGTACTGGTTAGTTCATATTGTTGTTCCTCCTATAGGGTTGCAGACCCCTCTAGCTCCTTGGGTACTTTCTCTAGCTCTTTCTTTAGGGGCCCTGTGTTCCATCCAATAGATGAATGTGAGCATCCACTTCTGTATTTGCCAGGCATTGGCATAACCTCACAAGAGAGAGCTATGTCAGGGTCCTGTCAGCACAAACTTTCTGGCATATACAATAGTGTCTGGGTTTGGTGGTTTTATATGAGTTTCTTAAAGAGATCTGAGTCCACTGCCTGCACTTAATTCTTTGTCTCACAAGCAGGAGGATCTCTCTTTATGCTGTATTTCTTTGTGTTGAGGAAGAGGCAATCATGCAATTCTTCAATTAGTTTGGCCGCTTTCCCTATTTTCATACAATAAAACCAAGTTCTGAGATCTCACAGATGATGAATTTCTTGTGATGATAGTTTCATGCCTGATTAGCCACTGAAATGAACGAGTCTTTAGAGAGAGTTAGTTGGAGAACACTTTTTCATTTTTTCTTTTTCTTGGATCTGTGGGAGACATGTGGAAGCATAAGGGCCACAAGGTATTGCAGGCCACAATTATTGCAGGCCCCAAGAGGGATAGGTACTCCACAGGAAAACCAAAAGAGTCAATTCACCTGGACCCTTGGGGGCTCCCAGAGACTGAACCACCAACCAAAGAATGAGAATGGGCTGGATCTACGCTCCTGGAAATACATAGCAAATGTACATCTTGGTCTTCATGCAGGTCCTCGAACAACTGGAGCAGGGGCTGTCTCTGAACTTGTTGCTTGGATATAGTTCCCACAGCTGGGTTGCCTTGTCTGGCCTCAGTGGGAGGGGATGATCCTAAAACTATAGAGAATTGATATGCCAGAGTGCAGTGTTACCAAGGGGAGGCATCTACCCTCTCAGAGGAGAAAGGGATGGGAGAAGGAGGAGGAGGAGGGAGGATCTGTGGAAAGGAGATACTGGTAGGAGAGGGGGACAGATATAGGGATGTAAAGTAAGTAAAGAAATGAATTAGTGGAAAAGGAGCATATCCTTCAATGATAAACCTCAAATAGATTTTTAAAAGTGACTGAAATGTCAGTGTCTTATCATAATTGTCATGGTAATATTGTTCTCAAAATGACAGAGAAATAGCAAAGATTACTTATCTCTAGTCTGTTCAGGTACAGTGTCACCAATTACAAAACTGATATTGAATAAACATGCTTCATAGCATGACAAGCACTGTCTCTGTTCCTTCAAGAGGATCTGATTCAACATGTCAATTGTTTTGCATTAACCTAAAAAGCTAACCTTAATCAAATTAATCCTTTATTATATAGAACTTTTCTCTTGATGTCATAGAAAGATGATGTCTTTCCTTAATGGTCACAACTGTTTTAAGCACATTGTTACATACCATTCTTTTTGCTTTCCAGCTAACCCCTGCATCTATTATGATGAATACAATAACTGTGATAAGCAGGTAAAACTTTATGGGTGCTCACATCCAGCTGTCCAGCCATTCTGCAAGGCTTCTTGTCTGTGTAAAACTGAAATAAAATAACCTAATATTTGCTACTATGCTCTGAAGATAAAGTGTGTTTTCAGGATCAATTATTTCACCTTAATGTAATGTATTGTAAGACTTTGTACTGAATTTCATTTGTTTTTTTTCAATTATGCCCAAGTACTTAATTTTTAACCATCATTTATATACATTAATATATTTTGTTCAATTCTGTGCCCAGTGCATGTAGTAAGAAATCTTTAAATTTCATTGTTTAACGAAAGGGCAAGTCAAATGCTTGCCCCAAATTTAGTACATGTGATTTGTGATGTGTAAGTAAACTTACTCCAGCTAATGAATGTTCTTCATCTGTAACTTGCAGTAAAATAGCTTTTTACCTAATCCTTTTTCAAACATCTCCATTTCCCAACAACCCTAATATTTCTTGTTTTAATGTTTAATTTTCATTCTATTTTAAATCAGACATTAAAAATATTCTACAAACAAGAGTCAGGCTTCGACTTGAACTAAGAGTGATCTAAATGTCTTCCCAACTCATTAGTATCTCAGCATGCATGTTTGTGATGTGGAAAATGAGAGCTCGGCTGCCTTTGGGTTCCTTGTCCCTTCACCTCTATTTCTCCTCTGCCCTCCTACACACTCCTGTTGCCCTGAGCACCCCATTACTAAATTGTCGTGTTTCTAAAACCATAATGGAATGGCCATCACACCAGGCTGCCAAATTATTTGAAATACCTAATCCTTTAAATTATATCGCTTTATAGAAAAACTAGGTCCTATAAATTGTTCTGTATACAGTTCTAATCAAAGAAAAGATGTGTGTGTGTGTGTGTGTGTGTGTGTGTGTGTATCCATGTGTTTTTTTATTTGCAGTAGGGAATCCCTGCAACCACCACAGTTAGCAGGAAAGCAATCTGCATGAAATTAAGACTGTGCTGATGCTGGGTTAAAACTGTGTACTGTAAATTGCTCTCTGTATAGTACAAATCAAAGGAAACTGAAAGTGGAACATAATAAATAATGATATTGTGATATGTTCTTTATATACTCTTTATTTTGGAGCCTTGAACCGTGCCAGTTCAAAAGGAATATAAAAGTCTGCAAGTCTGAATATCAGAGAAACATTGCAAGAAATACAGAAATGTACAAATTTTGATATTTGGTATTTTTTGTTGCACTGGAAATTTTTTTAAATCACCTTTTTTTCTTCTGAAAATGGATCTAGTGCAAAGTTTCTCAAGTTCCTGCTTCTTTCTTTCTTGATTTATTTTTTTCCATACACACAGTAAGTGGGAGTGTATTCAGTCATGTTTACCTTTAAAGATAGAAGTTTTATGTAATCCAAATGTGATTTATTGGGATGCATTTCCATAAACTGCAAGGCACACAGTAGGACACATTTCTACACACTTCAGAACCATAGCTCTAGAGGGGCTTTTATTTTCTCAGCAGTAACTCACATTATAACATGGTGAATGCTATGATCGCTTCAGGAGAGGACTATCAACCTCTGATTCCATCATCTAACACATATGAGTATTTATGGATACATGTAAACCTATCAATGAAAAGAAGGAGAAAAGAGTTGCATTCAGAATAAATAGACCAGTAGGAGGTTTGTTACATCACAGCAAAGAGGAGGGAAGCAAAAAATAAAAAAAAGATAGAAGACAGACATTTAGGGGAAAAATCGAAAAATGTTCTGTGTCACATCCTTGATTTACCTCAGTATCAACAGCTAATAGCACACTCTCCTCACATTTTTTGTGGAGACAAAAACCAAACGGCTTGTTCAAATGTCTGGAGTGAATACTGATCACAGAGATGTTAATTATTTCTACAGTTTTATGGTTTTCTTGACCTAGAAGGGCACTACTACATCACTGCAATAGGACCATATCTAATATACAATTATGAGTTTATTCATCCAAACCACTATTACTAATGGGGATGTAGCACAACTCCAACGTTTAAATGAGACTTTAGTGTTTGCATACTTTTATGGGATAGAGGAGGAGAATTCAACGTGGAATTTTACTACTGTGAAGCCATTAGCCTAATAGAGGGAATGTTTTTTCAACTTTTTTTGAACAAAAGTTCAGATCCTGACCACTTAAACCACAGCAAATTTTCTAGGAAAGTTAATCCAGACAACCACTAGATGGCAGACTATACACACTGATTAGTGCTCCCAAAAGGTGTCAATCTGGTGAAAGGGGATTATTTCGAAACTTTGACTTACTTTGTGCACTATCTGGTGGAGATTTGGGTCGTTCATTTATCTAAATGCAATGGGGTATGAAAAAAACTCTTTATTGGCTTATAATGTTTTGCAAATACCAGAATTACTTTAATAAGATATAAAAAAAATGTATAAAATATATAAAGTAGTTTCTGTACTCTAAATAAAACCAAGTTATGTATGAAAAGGGCATGGAGGTAATTTGTATTAGAAAGTCAATCTTATTTGTGTTCAAAGCATGGCATCTCACTTTTGAAATCCACTCATCTGTAGTAACATTTGATTTTTCATAGCATACTTGGGATGTGTTAGACAACATGTTATTCTTATTATACAAAAGAGTGGAGAAGAAGTTTATCTTCTTTTTGCTATGAAGATGGCCACTCTTACTTTAAGCAGATCCTGGAGAGCATTCACTGTAGAAATTTACATGCATTGATGTTAGGCAACAGCAGAGGGCTCTGTTGCATTTCCTAAGCAATTTTTAACAAAGCAGGAGCCTGAACTTTGTTCCTAGTCTTAATTTCATTTTCCTTTCTTCTTAGCTCTTTATAGGCAGGATAATTTAAGATGTGTGTCCATCTAAGACACGTGTTGAGCTACTGACCCCCTACATATGGTTGTGAGAGTAAGAAAAACCTGTGCCTGCCTCCACTTGAAGTTTCTAATTCAGTGTAAAATCCTGCTTGTCAAGTCCCAGCAATCATGCGAAACCAGCTTTTTTTTTTTTTTTTTTTTTTTTTTTAGCTTCTCTGGTACATGTTAAATGTAATGTACTGGGAAGTGTTGCCTTAGCGGAGCTCATAATGTACCCAAATTTCAAATGCAGTGCTTAGCTGAAATAGGTCATGATTTCCTAAGGATTCCTTGATTCCCTTTCTTCCCAAAACATCACTGATGCTTGACTATTATTGTAATAGCTGTGTGTGTGTGTGTGTGTGTGTGTGTGTGTGTGTGTGCGCGCGCGCGCACACCCTTATTTGCATTATGGCATCCCTGCATCACTGATAGCAGAAAAGCAATTTGCATGAAATTAAGACTGTGCTGGTGCTGGATTAAAACGTATGGAGTCTGACCAGTTTGTATTTCTTAAAAATTGAAACACAAGGAGACAGTAGGGAAAATGATCTACATGACGATTATCACAACAAAGCATTAGACTTGGCTATACAAATATTCCCTGGCAAATTACATCTCCCAACTGGAGCACTTGTGCCTTTAACCATAAGAATACATCACAATTGACATGGAAAGTGTTCAAGATGAGGGCCTAAGAAGAAAGGATTGGTAATAAGCTTATGGGTGGGTTCTATTAATTCATAATGTAAAGTTCAAAGGAACTTTCCATAAGGGTGGCTTCTATTCACTGAGAGCAAAGCTTTTGACAAGGGCCTAAACAATGCTAAGGATTTGGTAGAATTTAGGTTAAAAGCTGGCTCCATTGAATAGAAAAGGATTCCCAGGTGTTTAGATATGTAAACAAGTCCTTTCCTTTTTTCTGAATAAAAAGCCTGCCTGGTTAACAGTTGTGACTAGTTTAGTGCTTTCTGAAAGCACTAAACCTGAAAGTGCCCTCTACATGTGTTTAGAAGTGTGTGGGTGAAGTATGGTGGGTATGAGTGTAGGCATGTCTATACACATACATCTGACAACCACATTGATTACTTCATATTTAAATGAAGTATAGACAGTTCACTTCTTGGAATTTATCCTTTTCACTTCAAATGTGTAATTATTTCTCAGTTTGCATAATGCATTCCTGCAAATAGTTTTTAAGTTTTTCTTTCAACTCAAATATTGAGAAATTCAATCTTCTTCCTGTGTTACCCCAGATCCAATCCCTAACTCTTAACCCCAGCTCTGCATCAGAACCAAATCAATTTTCAGCAATGTTTATTTACAAATCCAGCCCAATGGAGGGTAGTAGAAGAAAAGAAAATACACCTTGAAGATTAGCTACAAACATGAAAATACAGGGAATAAATAATATCAGACCATGAAATTAGAGAAAGGGAAACAGACACATACAAACACAAGCCACCACTACTACCAACACCACCATCACTATCAATAGTAACAAAGTAACAGGAATCCACAGTCATTGATTACTGATATCTGTTAACACTCATGGTCTCAAGTTCCCATGAAAAAGATGCAGACTAACAGAAGATGAGAAAACACACCCATCCTTCTGCTGCTTACAAGAAACATTCCTCAACATTAGAGATTATCACAGGATGAAGGGTTTTAAAAAGGTATTTTAAGTAAATGGACCTAAGAAACAATCTATTGTAGCCATTCTAATATCTAACAAAGTAGACTTCAAACCAAAACAAATCTGAAGAGATAGGGAAGGACACTAAATTCTCATCAAAGAAAAAAAAATCCACCCAAGGTGACATTTTAATAAGACATCCATTTTTGTCAAAGGAACACTACTATATCTTAAATCACAAATTGACTGTCACACAGTGATTGTGGGAGACTTTAATATTCTACATTCACCAATATACAGGTCATCTAGACAAAACCTAGAGAAATGATGTAGCTAAAAGATGTTATAAACCAAATAGTTCTAAGAGATATTTATAGAACATTTCATCCAAATGCCAAAGAATATACCTTATTTTCTGCAACTTATAGGAAATTCTGAAAAATTGATGACATACCCAGACACAAACATAAAAGGAAAAAGAAAACAGAATTAACTCCCTGCATTTTATCAGACCATCAAAGATTAAACGTGGATTTCAAGAACTACAAAAACAAAATAAAACTTACTGGGAACTGAACAACTTTCTGCTGAATAAAAAATGTTCAATATAAAAATAAAGAAATTGCCAGGCAGAGGTGGCACATGACTTTAGTCCCAGCACTTGGGAGGTAGAGGCAGGCAAATTTCTGATTTTGAGGCTAGCCTGTTCTACAGGGTGAGTTCTTGGACATCCAGGTCTACACAGAGAAACCCTGTCTCAAAAAATAAAAATGAAGAAGAAAAATAAGGAGAAGGAGGAGGAGGAAGAGGAGGAGGATGAGAAGGAGAAGAAGGAGAAGGAGAAGGAGAAGGAGGAGGAGAAGGAGAAGGAGGAGGAGGAGGAGGAGGAGGAGAAGGAGAAGGAGAAGGAGAAGGAGAAGAAGAAGAAGAAGAAGAAGAAGAAGAAGAAGAAGAAGAAGAAGAAGAAGAAGAAGAAGAAGAAGAAGAAGAAGAAGAAGAAATAAAGAAATTAAAGGTTTTCTAGAATTTCATAAAAATATATCATCACCCTCAAACATCTGAAGTGTGAAATGGAATGGAAGTGGTGCTAAGAGAACAGTTCATAACAGTTAAGTGCACACAAACACATATAAGAATGTCCATACTAACTACTTATTAGCACACTGGAAACCTCTAGAACACAAAGTAGTCAGAGCCAAAAGGAGTAGATGGCAAGAAAGAATCAAAGTATGGTTCGAAATCAATAGCTTAGAAGCAAAGAGAATAAAGAATCAAGAAAGCAAAAACATTTCTTTGAGAAAATCCATAAGAGTAATGAAACATTTTCAAAGTTAACTGAAAGGCAGAAAGACTATCCAAACTAACAGAATAATAAATTAAATACTAGACATATTTGACACTGAGGAAATCCATTGAACCATAAACACTTATGTGGTGGTGCAATCCTTTAACTCCAGCACTCCAGAGGCAGAGGCAGGCTGATCCTTGTGAGATCTGGGCCAGTCTGTTCTTCAGAGCTAATTCCAAGACACCGAAGGATACAGAAAGAAACCCTGCCTCCCCTAGCCATCCCTCCCAGAATAAATCTGAATTATATCAAATTGAAAATCTAAAAGATTACCAAAAAAGATAAATCAATATGATATTAATTGATAAGTAATTTAAACATACCTCCAATCCCTAGTTGTATAGAAATAGTAATTAATTTCACAATAAAAAATGCAAAGAACCACATAGCTTTAGCACAGAATCTACATGTCTTTCAAAGAAGAGCTAATGTGAATATTACTTAAATTATTACACAAAATAGACAGAGAAGGAATACTGGCAACATAATCCTATGAGGCCAAACTTACTCTGATACCAAAAACATACAATGACTCAACAAACAAAATTATAGACCAATTTCTCCTACATAGATGCAAATATACTCAAAAATTTTTGCAGAATGAACCCAAGGACACATCAACATCAAAAATATAATTTACCATGATCAAGTAGACCTCATCACAGAGATCCAGGATTGACTCAATATAAAAAATATCAATAGATGCAATATAATTATAGACAAGCTGAAAAACAACAACAAACAACACATAATCATCTTATTAAGTGGAGAAATGGCATTTGACAAAATCCAAAACCCCTTAAAAATAAAAGTTCTGAAGAAAACAGGAGTACAAGGGACATGAATAAAATAAAAGAAGTTTACAGCCAACCCATAGACAACATCAACTAAAGTGGAGAGAAACTCAAATCTCAAAGTAATTTCACTAATATCAGGATCATGATAGGATCCACCTTTTCCATAACTAATCAGTATAGTACTTAAAGTCTTAGCTGGAACAGTAAGATACTTGAAGGATATCAAGGCACAAAAATTGCAAAGGAAGAAGTCAAAGTATCTTTATATGAAGATGAAAAGATTGCATATGTAAGTGAACCTCAAAATACCACCAGGGAACTACTATAGTTGATTAAAAACATGGCAGATAAACACATTTAACAGAGTAGCTGGATACAAAATCGGTAGCTTCCTTTATAAAAATGACCAACAGCCTGAGAAGGAAATCAGGGAAACAAATCCTTTTTCAAAAGCCTCAAATAATATCAAATATATTGGGAATAAGTTTAACCTAGTCAGTGAAATACATGTACGATATGAAAGTCAAGACTTCTTTTTACTTTTTATATATATATTTTTTATTTTTTACAGTCCATATTGTATTCCCCTACCCTACCCCTGTCCAACCTCCAACTGTTCCACATCTCATTCCTCCTCCCCAGCCCCCATTTCCACATGGCTGTCCCCACCACTACCCCACCTGGCCTCTAAATCCCTGGGGCCTCCTGTCTCTTGGAGGTTAAGTACCTCATCTCTGAATGAACAGACTTGTAAGTTCTCTACTGTATGTGTGTTGGGAACCTCATATCATCTGGTGTATGCTGCCTGTTTGTTGGTCCAGTGTTAGAGAGATCTTGAGGGGTCCATATTAATTGAGGCTGCTGGTCTTCTGTCAGAATCACCCTTCTCCTCAGTTTCTTTCAGTCTTCCCTAATTCAACAACAGGGGTCAGCTGCTTGGTTGGGTGCAAATATCTGCATCTGACTCTTTCAGCTGCTTGCTGGGACTTTTTGGGTGTAGACATCCTAGGTCCATTTGTGAGTGCTCCATAGCCTCATAGTAATAAGAGTCAGGTCTTGTGATCTCCCCTTGATCTGGACCCTACTTTGGGCCTGAAACTGGACCTCCTTTTACTCAGGCTCCTCTCCATTTCCATCCCTGTAATTCTTTCAGAGAGGAACAATTGTGGGTCAGAGTTATGACTGTGCAATGGCCCCCCTCTCACTCATTTGATGCTCCGTCTTCCTGCTGGAATTCAGTTCTGTAAGCTCCCTCTCCCTACTGTCAGGCATTTCATCTAAAGTCTTTCCCTTTGAGTCCTGAGAGTCTCTTAGCTCCCAGGTGTCTGGTGTATTCTGGAGGGTCCCCCAAACCTCCTATCTTCTGAGGCCCTGAGGTTGCCTGTTTCCATTCTTTCTGCTGGCCCTCAGGGCTTCATTCCTTTCACCTCAGGAAATACCAGATCTGGTTCCCCTCTCCTTCCCAGCTACTCCCTCCCCACACTGTCCTCTTTCCCTCCTAGGTCCCTCATTCCCTTCCCACTTGTAAATGATTTCTTCTTCCTCCCAAGTAGGACTGAAGTGTTCTTACTTGGGCAATTCAGCTTGTTGAACTTTTTGAGTTCTGTGAATGTTATCTTACACACTCTGTACTTATATATTTTTGGATAACATTCACTTATTAATGAGTAGATACCAGACATGTCCTTTTGTGTATGAGTTACCTCACTCAGGATATTCTCTAGTTCCATCTATTTGCCTAAAAAACTCAGAATGTTCTTGTTCTTAATAGCTGAGTAGTATTGCATTGTGAAAATGAACCACATTTTTCTCTATCCGTTCTTTTGTATTTGGACATCTGGATTCTTTCGAGTTTCTAGCTAAAAAAAAAAAAAAAAAGAAAAGCGGCTATGACCATAGTGGAACATGTGCCCCTATGGCTTCATGGGGCATCTTTTGGGTATATTCGGAAGAGGGTCTACAGGTAGGTTTATTTACAATTTTCTAAGAAATATCCAGATTGATTTCTAGAATGGTTGTACCAGTTTGCAATCCCACCAGCAATGGAGGAGTGTTCCTCTTTCTCCACATCCTCTCCAGCTGGTTTTATATTGAGGTTGTGGTCCACTTGGCCTTGAACTTGCCGCAAGGTGACAAGTATGGTTCTATTTTCATTATTCTGCAGACAGACAGACAGTTAGAATAGCACCATTTATTCTTTTTTCCATTGTACATTTTTGGCTTTTTTTTTTTGTCAAAGATCAAGGGTTTGTATGTGTGTGGTTTTATTTCTAGGTCTTCAATTCTATTCCATTGATCAACACATCTGTCTCTGTACCAATACCACTATTGCTCTGTAGTAAAGCTTGATTGAGATCAGGGATGGTGATTCTTCCAGCCATTCTTCTCTTGTAAAGAATAATTTTCACTATTATGGTGATTTTGCCTTTCTATATGAATTTCAGATTTCCTCTTTTCATCCATGTCTTTGAAGAATTGTGTTGAGAATATGACGGGGATTGCATTGAATCTATAGATTGCCTTTGTTAGGATGGTCATTTTTACTAAGTTAATTCTGCCAGTCCATGAGCACGAGAAATCTTTCCATTTTCTGAGATTTTCAATTTCTTTCTTAAGAGTATTGAAGTTATTGTCATACAGGTCATTCGCTTGTTTTGTTAGAATTTCCCCAAGACATTTTATATTATTTGTGGCTATTGTGGAAGGGAGCTGTTTCCTTAATTTCTTTTTCAGCCAATTTTTCATCTGTATTAAGGAAGGGTACTTATTTATTTGAGTTAATTATATACCAACCCACTTCGCTGAAGTTGTTTATCAGCTGGAGAAGTTCTCTGGTAGAATTTCTGGGGTCATCTATCTATACTGTCATATCATCTGCAAATAGTGATATCTATATTTCTTCTTTGCCAATTTGTATCTCCTTGATCTCTATTTGTTGTCTTACTGTTCTAGTTAGTACTTTGAGTACTATATTGAATAGATATGGGGAGAGTTGGCATCCTTGTCTTATCCCCGATTCTGCGGGATTGCATCAATTATCTCTTCATTTCATGTGTTATTGGCTGTTGGTTTGCTGTATATTACTTTTATTATGTTTAGGTATGGGTCTTGAATTATTGATCTCTCCAATGCTTTTAATATGAAGGGGTGTTTTATTTTACTAAATGCTTTTTCTGCATCGAAGGAGATGCTCATGTGATTTTTTTTTCCTTTGTGTGGACCACGTTAATGGATTTTTGTACATTAAGCCAACCTTGCATCCCTGGGATGAACCCTAATTGATGGGGGTGAACAATGATATTGATGTTTGTTGCAGGATTTTCTCTGTCCAATCACATTAGGACAGTTGTAGGCCTGTGATTGGACAGGAAAGGGGAGGCAGAGCGAGGAGTTTGGTGGACAGATAGAGGTAGCTGGAAGAGAGGGATAGAAGCTTACATGGAGGCAGATGAATAGGAAGATGATCCTGATCGCATGTGCTTTTAAATAGCCACAAGTAGCTAAGATTTTCACAAGGTTAGAATAATTGGGTTAAAGCTTTATCTTTATCAATTGGCTTTGAGATTATTGTATTGGCATCTTGTAAATTGTGAGCTTATTGTCATATAAATCTTATTGAATTATTTAAGCTTTAAGAGTCCTGTTTCTACTGGGTAACTAGATTTTGAGATGGCTGATCTTGGGGTTTGTGGAGGTTTTAGGGAGATGAACTTACTGGCTGGGAGAGAGTAGCATAGCAGTGAGAACATGCCAAGCAGGATGCCGCCATCACATCATGGATAGGCACACATGTACTAGCACTAGAGTGGGAACATGGACTGGCAGGGCAGGAGAGATGGCAGGTCGACATTTTAATATTACCTGTAACAGATGTGTTTTTGGATTCTCTTTGCCAGAATTTATTGAGTGTTTTTGCATCGATATTCATAAGTGAGATTGGTCTGAAGTTCTGTTTTTTTGGTTGGGGCCTTGTGTGGTTTAGGTAGCATAGAACTTGTGGCTTCATGGAACAAGTTAAGTAGTGTTCCTTAACTTTCTATTTTATGGAATTATTTGAGGAAAATTAACATCAGGTCTTCTTTGAAATTCTGGTAGAATTCTGCACTAAATCTGTCTGGCCCTGGGCTATTTTTTTTGGTTTGGAGGTTTTTAATGGTTTCTTCTATTTCTTTGTGTGATATGGGACTGTTTAGATAGTTTACCTGCTCTTGATTTAACTTTGGTATGTGGTATCTGTCTAAAAAACCATTCATTCATCTAGATTTTCCAGTTTTATTAAGTAGAGGCTTTTATAGTAGGATTTGATGATTTTTTTAAAAATTTCCTCTGCTTCTGTTGTTATGTCTCCTTTTTTATTTCTGATTTTGTTAATTTGGATACTGCCTCTAGGCCCTTTACTTAATTTGACTAGGGGTTTATCTGTCTTGTTGATTCTATCAAAGAATCAACTTCTGGATTTGTTGACCCTTTGTATTGTTTTCTTTGTTTCTATTTGGTTTATTTGGACCCCGAGTTCAATTATTTCCTCCCCTCTACTTCTCTTGGGTGAGTTTGTTTCTTTTTGTTCTAGAGCTCTCAGGTGTGCTCTTAACTTGTTATTGTGAGATCTCTTGAGTTTCTTTACTAGGGCACTTAGTGCTATGAAATTTCTTCTTAGCACTGCTTTCATTGTGTCCCATAAGTTTGGGTATGATGTGTCAACATTTTCATTAAATTCCAGGGAGTTTTTAATTTGTTTCTTTATTTGATCCCTGACCAAGATATCATTGAGTTAAGAGTTGTTTAGTTTACACATGTATGTGGGCTTTCTGTAGTTTTTGCCATAGACCATAGTGATCTGATAGGACGCATGGTATTATTTCAATATTCTTGTATTGGTTAAGGGTTGTTTTGTGATGAATTATATGGTCAATTTTTGAGAAAGTATCCTGAGGTGCTGAGAAGAAGGTATGTTATTTTGTTTTAGGGTGAAATGTTCTATAGGTATCTGTTAAATCCATATGGTTCATAACCTCATTTCACTGTGTCTTTGTTAGTTTCTGTTTTATTGAAATTTCCATTTGTAAGAGAAAAGTGTTGAAATCTCCTACTATTATTGTGTGAGGTTCAATTTGGGTTTTGAGCTTTAGTATAGTTTCTTTATGATTGTGGATGCTCTTGCATATGGGGCATAGGTGTTCAGAACTGAGACTTTCTCTTGGTGAATTTTCCCCTTGATGAATATCAAGTGTCTTTCTTAATCATGGTTGATACCTTTTGGTTGAATATCTATTTTATTGGGTATTAGCATGGCAATTCCCACTTGTTTCTCGGAAGCATGCTTGGAAAACATATTTCCAGCCATTTACTTTGATGTAGTGTCTTTGTCATTAAGTTGTGTTTCATGAATGCAGCAAAATTTTGGATTCTGGTTGCATATTCATTGTGTTAACTTATGTGTTTTATGTGGGAATTGAGTCTCTTAATAATGAGAGATATTAAAGACTTATAATTTCTATTCATGTTTTGTTTGTTCTTGGAAGTGGAATTATGTTTGTGTTATTCTCTCCTTTAGGGTTTGCTATAAGATGATTAATTTCTTTTTTTTTCCTTTAGTGTATATACTCTTCTTATGTTGGAGTTTTCCTTCTAGAAACCTCTGTAGGGCTGGATATATATAAATTTGGTTTTGTAATATAATATTTTGGTTTCTCCACCTATGTTTATTGAGACTTTTGCTAGGTATAGTACCTTGGGCTGATATTTGTGTTTTCTTTGGATATGCATGCCATCTGTCCAAGATCTTCTGGCTTTTAGAGTTTCTGTTGGGAAGTCTGGTGCAATTTGTTAGTACTGCCTTTATTATGTTACTTGGCCTTTTCCCCCTTACAACTTTTAATATTCTTTCTTCATTCTGTATGGGATTATCTCTTCTGATCCAATTTATTTATTGTTTTCCAGGGATCTTCTACTTTTATAGCCATCATTTTCTTTATATTGCAGAAATTTTCTTCTATGATTTTGTTGAACATATTTTCTGGACATCTGACCTGGGAATGTTCGTTCTCTTATGTACTTATTATTCTTAGGTTTGGTCTTTTCATTGTATCTTGGATTTCCTGGATGTTTTGGGTTAGGATTTTGTGTGTGTGAGTTTGATTTGTATTTTCTTTGACTGTTGTGTGTATATCTTTTATAGTATCTTCTACACCTCAGATTCTCTCTTCTCTTTTTATAAGCTGTTTGAGATGCTTGCTTATGTAGTTCCTGATCTATTTTCTTGGATTTCAATTACCAGGGTTTCCTATATTTGTGATTTTTTTATTGTTTCTTCTTCTGTTTTTTAGGTCTTGGACCATTTTGTTCAATAGCGTCACCTGTTTGATTGTGTTTTCCTTTATTTTTTGAGGAAATTAATTGTTTCCTCTTTAAGGACTTTTACCTGTCTTACTTTGTATTTTGGTCTTCGTTCTTCATGAGTTTCATGAGTTTTACAAGTTGTATCTTGGGTATTCTAAGTTTCTGAACTAATATCCACTTATTTGTGAGTGCATATCATATGAGTTCTTTTGTGACTGGGTTACCTAACTCAGGATGATAGCATCCATATCCATCCATTTGCCAAGGAATTTCATAAATTCATTGTTTTTAATAGNTGAGTAGTACTCCATTGTGTAAATGTATCACATTTTCTGTATCCATTCCTTTGTTGAGGGACATCTGGGTTCTTTCCAGCTTCTGGCTATTATAAATAAGGCTGCTATAAACATAGTGGAGCACGTGTCCTTATTACCAGTTGGAACATCTTCTGGATATATGCCCAGGAGAGGTATTGATGGATCCTCTGGTAGTAGTATGTCCCATTTTGTGAGGAACCACCAAACTGATTTCCAGAGTGGTTGTACAAGCTTGCAATCCCACCAACAATGGAAGAGTGTTCCTCTTTCTCCACATGTGCCCCAGCATCTGCTGTCACATGAATTTTTGACCTTATCCATTTTGAATGGTGTGAGGTGGAATCTCAGGGTTGTTTTGATTTGCATTTCCCTGATGATTAAGGATGTTGAACATTTTTTGAGGTGCTTCTCAGCCATTCTACATTCCCCAGTTGAGAATTCTTTGTTTAGCTCTGTGCCCTATTTTTAAATGGGGTAATTTAGTTTTCTGGAGTCCATCTTCTTGAGTTCTTTATATATTGGATATTAGTCCCCTATATGATTTAAGATTGGTAAAGATCCTTTCTCAATCTGTTGGTGCCCTTTTTGTCTTATTGACATTATCTTTAGAGCTTTGCAATTTTATAAGGTGCCATTCGTCAATTCTTGATCTTACAGCACAAGCCATTGCTGTTCTATTCAGGAATTTTTCTCCTGTGCCCATATTTTCGAGGCTTTTCCCCACTTTGTTCTATATAAGTTTCAGTGTCTCTGGCTTTATGTGGAGTTCCTTGATCCACTTAGCCTTTAGCTTTGAACAAGGAGATAAGAATGAATCACTTCACATTCTTCTACATGATAACTGTCAGTTGAGCCAACATTTGTTGAAAATGCTGCCTTTTTCCACTGGGTGGTTTTAGCTTCCTTGTCAAAGATCAAGTGACCATAGGTGTGTGGATCCATTACTGGGTCTTCAATTCTATTCCATTGTTCTACCTGTCTGTCATTATACCAGTACCATGCAGCTTTTATCACAATTGCTCTGTAGTAGAGCTTCAGGCATGGTGATTCCCCCAGAGATTCTTTTAACATTGAGAAGAGTTTTTGCTATCCTAGGTTTTTTGTTATTCCAGATGAATTTGCAAATTGCCCTTTCTAACTCAGTGCAGAATTGAGTTGGAATTTTGATGGGGATTACATTGAATCTGTAGATTGCTTTCAGCAAATTAGCCATTTTCACAATGTTGATCCTGCCAATACAAGAACATGGGAGATCTTTTGTAATCTTCATTGATTACTTTCTTTAGAGACTTGAAGTTCTAATCATACAGATCTTTCACTTCCTTCGTTAGTATAACACCAAGGTATTTGTTACTATGGTGAAGGGTGTAGTTTCCCTAATTTCTTTCTCATCCTGTTAAACCTTTGTGTAGAGAAAGGCCACTGATTTGTTTGAGTTAATTTTATATCAAGCTACTACACTGAAGCTGTTTATTAGGTTTAGGAGTTCTCTGGTAGAATTTTTAGAGTCACTTATGTATAGTATCATATCATCTGCAAATAGTGATATTTTGACTTCTTCCTTTCCAATTTTGAAACACTTGATCTCCTTTTGTTGTCTAATTGCTCTGGCTAGGACTTCAAGTACTATATTGAATACGTAGGGAGAAAGTGGGCAGCCTTTTCTAGTCCCTTTTTTTAGTGGGATTGCTTCCAACTTCTCTCCATTTACTTTGATGTTGGCTACAGGTTTTCTATAGATTGCTTCATTATGTTTACCTATGGGCCTTGAATTCCTGATCTTTCCAGGACTTTTATCATGAACGGGAGTTGGATTTTGTCACATGCTTTCTCAGCATCCAATGAGATGATCATGTGGTTTTTGTTTTTGACTTTGTTTATATAGTGGATTACATTGATGGATTTCCGTATATTAAACCATCCCTGC
>NC_034594.1:2868-11170 GCF_900095145.1 Mus pahari | reverse complement strand
TATTATTTATGTTGTTATTGAAGATCATCCTTAGTCCATGGTGGTCTGATAGGATTCATGGGACAATTTCAATAATTTTTATCTGTTGTGGACTGTTTTGTGACCGATTATATGGTCAATTTTGGAGAAGGTACCATGAGGTGCTGAGAAGAAGGTGTATCCTTTTGTTTTAGGTTAAAATGTTCTGTAGATATCTGTTAAATCCATTTGTTTCATAACTTCTGCTAGTGTTCTTTTGTCTCTGTTTAGTTTCTGTTTCCAGGATCTGTCCATTGATGAGAGTGGGGTGTTGAAGTCTCCCACTGTTATTGTGTGAGGTGTAATGTGTGCTTTGAGCTTTACTAAAGTTTCTTTAATGAATGTGGATGCCCTTGCGTTTGGAGCATAGACATTCAGAATTGAGAATTCATCTTGGAAGATTTTACTTTTGATGAGTATGAAGTGCCCCTCCTTGTCTTTTTTGATAACTTTGGGTTGGAAGTCGAGTTTATTCAATATTAGAATGGCTACTTCAGCTTGTTTCTTCAGACTGTTAGCTTGGAAAATTGTTTTCCATCCTTTCACGCTGAGGTAGTGTCTGTCTATTTCCCTGAGATGGGTTTCCTATAAGCAGCAAAATGTTGGGTCCTGTTTGTGTGGCCAATCTGTTAGTCTATATCTTTTTTGGGTGGAATTGAGTCCATTGATATTAGGAGATATTAAGGAAAAGTAATTGTTGCTTCCTGTTATTTTTGTTGTTAGAGTTGGGATTCTGTTCTTGTAGCTGTCTTCTTTTAGATTTGTTGAAGGATTACTTTCTTATTTTTTCTAGGGTGTAGTTTCCATCCTTTCCTTCGTGTTTTCCAGTTATTATCCTTTGAAGGGCTAGATTCGTTGAAAGATATTGTGTGAAATTGGTTTTGTCATGGAATACTTTGGTTTCTCCATCTATGGTAATTCAGAGTTGAGCTGGGTATAGTAGGTTGGGCTGGCATTTGTGTTAAGGTCTGTATAACTTCTGTCCCGGATCTTCTGACTTGCATAGTCCCTGGTGAGAAATATGGAGGAATTCTAATAGGCCTGCCTTTATATGTTACTTGACATTTTCCCTTACTGCTTTTAATATTCTATCTTTATTTAGTGCATTTGTTGTTCTGATTATTATATGTCGGAAGGAATTTCTTTTCTGGTTCTGTCTATTTGGGTTCTGTAGGCTTCTTGAATGTTCATGAGCATCTCTTTCTTTAGGCATGGGAAGTTTTCTTCTATAATTTTGTTGAAGATTTTCCTGGCCCTTTAAGTTGTTAATCTTCATTCTCATCTACTCCTATTATCTGTAGGTTTGGTCTTCTCATTGTGTCCTGGATTTCCTGGATATGTTGTGTTTTGATCTTTTTACATTTTGCATTTTTTTTGGTTGTTATGTCCATGGTCCCTATGGAATCTTCTGCACCTGAGATTCTCTCTTCCATCTCTTGTATTTTGTATCTGATGCTCACATCTATAGATCCTGATTTCATTCCTTGGGTTTCTGTCTCCAGAGTTACCTCCCTTTGGGTTTTCATTATTGTTTCTACTTGTATTTTTAGATCCTCGATGGTTTTGTTCTGTTCCATCACCTGTTTGATAGTGTTTTCCTGAAACTGTCTAAGCGATTTTTGTGTTTCCACTTTAAAGGCTTCTAGCTCTTTACGTGTGTTTTCTTGTATTTCCTTCTTAAAGTCCTCCCTCATCATCATGAGAAGTGACTTCAGATCCATGTCTTGCTTTTGTGCTGTGATGGTATATCCAGAAATTGCCATGGTGAGAGAGTGTGGCTCTGATGATGCCAAGAAATCTTGGTTTCTGTTACTTCTGTTCTTATGCTTGCCTCCTGCCATCTGATTATCTCAAGTGCTTGCTGCCCTCAATATATCTGATTGGAGCCTGTCCTTCCTATAATCCCAGTTGATTCAGGACTCCTCAGAGTCCAGCTTTCTCTGTGATCCTTTGATTGTGGGCTCCTGTCTACTTGATATTCTGGGTGTGTCAGAGTTCTTGGCAGTCAAGCTCCTCTGAGACCTTCAAATACTGATGTGTCACAGCTCCTGTTATCCTGGGATCCTGTTGTTCTAAGACTTCGGGTGTTTTACAATGCCTAGAAGTAGTGTCTCCCTGGAGGACCATGGAGTTGTCTGGTCTGTTTGAAACCAAGGTAAACCTGAACTGTTTAAAAGGAACCCAAGCCTCTGGTCAGGAAAGGCTCAGGTGTCCTTGTTCCTGCTGTTACAGGCCCTTAACAATTGGATTGGAGCAGATGTTGTGTTCCACTCACCAGTGATCCTAAGATCAAGTGAGCAGTCCTGTAGGGACCTCAGGGGTGTCTGCAGACTCTGTGCCCTAGGTGATCCAGTGCTGGCACTGACCAGAATGGACTTGTCAAATATTTTCATCAAAATCATAGCATAAAACTTTCCCAACCAAAAGAAACAAAAGCCTATGAACATACAAGAAGCTTATAAAACACAAATTAGACTGGAACAAAAAAGGAAATTCTCTTGTCACAAAATAATTAAAACAAAATAAAAACAATAATAGTAAATGCAAGAAGAAAATGGGAAGGAAACATACAAAGGCAGATCTATCAGAATTACACTCAACTTCTCAGTAGAGACTCTAAAAGCCACATGTTTCTACAGATACTTTAAAACTTTTTATAAAACCACCAATGACAACTTAGTCTACTCTAACCATAAAAATTCTCAATCACTACAGATGGAGAAAAAGTATAATTCAAAACAAATCCAAATTTAAAACAATACTTATGCATAATCGAGCTAAAAATAATAGTAGGAAAATTTGCACCCTTAGGAGGCTATCCTCATCCAAGGAGCACATGAAATAAATAATTCTATACCAGTGTAAACAAAGGAAGCACACACAAACATCAGAATAACAGGAATTAACAATTATCTTTCACTAATACTTCTCCAGATCAGTAGACTTCATTGCCCAATAAAAGGATATAGGGAAATATTATGGATTTGAAAACAGGACCCATCATTCTGCTGCATATATGAAACACACTTCAGCAATAAAGATATACATTATCTCAGTGTAAATAGCTAGAATAAGAAAAGGTTTCCTAGCAACCTGACCCAAGAAGCAACCTGGTACAGCACTTCTAATATCTAATAAAATAGATTTTCAACCAAAATCAATCATAAGAGTCAGGGAAGGACACTTCATACACAACAAAGGAAAATTTTGCCAAGACAATATGTCAGTTCTGAAAATTTATACCCCAAACATACACCTATACTTGTAAAAAAAATACTAAAAAGCTAAAGCTTAAATTTCACATTGAGCCCCACACATTAATAATGGGAGATTTCAATAATCCTCCTATGCATTGACAGGTCATCAAGACAAAAATTAAACAGAGAAATAAAAAAAACTACATTATGATTCAAATGAACCCCACAGACATCTATAGAATATTTCATGAAAATACAAAAGAATATACCTTCTTCTCAACACATCGTGGATCCTATTCCAGAAATAAACATCGAGTCAGTTCATAAAGCAAGCCTCAGTGAATAGAAGGAAATGTAAATAATTCCTTGTATCTAATCAGATCACCATGGACTAAAGCTGGACTTCAACAACAGAAACAGCAAAAGGCTTCACACTCATTAAAATAGAACAAGTCTCTATTTAATGATCTCTGCATCAAGGAAGAAATATATAAAGTAATTAAAGATTACCTAGAAAACAATAAAAATGAAGGCATAACATACCCAAATTTAAGGGACACACTAAACGCCATGCTAAGAGGAAAATTTATAACACTAAGTGCCTCCAAAAATTAATCAGAAACTTCTCATACCAAAAATTCAAAATTACTCCTGAAAGATCTAGAAAAAAACAAGAAGCAAGCACACAAAAATGTAGTAGGTGTTGGGAAATAATCAAAATCAGAGCTGAAATGACTTGGTTAGAACCAAAGAAAACAATACAAAGATTCAATTGTGGGGTTGTGGACCATGATAGGAAATTTGGTGAAGTTGAATGGGTTCAGAACCCAAGGTATCTGCTGACATGAAGATGGTGTTTCACTTACTACTGATCAGTTTCCTTTCACTTGACTATGGCACCCCATAGTGAGAACCTTGACAATCAGTTATGTAAGGGCAATGGCTTGAAGACCCTCCACATGCACATGAGGCAATCCTACCATTTGAGAACAAGCTAATAGAAAGCATCTGCTGTAAGATCCCAACCAAGCTCAAATGTATATAAGACTGTATTGGCTAGTTTTGTGTCAACATAACACAAACTGGAGTTATCAGAGAGTAAGGAGCTTCAGTTGGGGAAGGGCCTCTATGAGATCCAACTGTAAGGCATTTGCTCAATTAGTGATCAAGCTGGAGAGGCCCCTTGTGGGTGGTACTATCTCTGGGCTGGTAGTCTTGGTTCTATAAAAGAACAGGCTGAGCAAGCCAGGGNNGCAAGCCAGTAAGGAACATCCCTCCATGGCTTCTGCACCAGCTCCTGCTTCCTGATCTGCTTGAGTTCCAGTCCTTATTTCCTTCAGTGCTGAATAGCAATGTGAAAATGTAAGCTGAATAAACCTTTTCCTCCCCAACTTGCTTCTTGGTCATGATGTTTTGTGTAAGAATAGAAACACTGACTAAGACAAATAGGTACCAGTATAGTGGGGTATTCCTGTGACAACCTTACCATGTTTTGGGGAGGTCTGTGTGAGTGTTCCTGCCTGTGGAAACACTCTGGTCTAGGTTCGTCCTGAAGGGCAGGAATATCCTAAAAGGGAATAGGCTGTGAAAGGAATATGAAGCCTAGACAAATTCTGATCAAGGCTCGAAGTTTAATAATCGAACTCTGTTCAAGTAACATGGAAAAATCCCCAGCACCATCTTTAGTCTTTGAAGTTGCCGGTGGCAGTCCAAACAGAGGCGGGCCCAAGGGAACATAGGCGGGTCCAAGGATCGAGGCAGGGATGAGTGTTGGTGTAGGTGGTCCAAGGTTGCTGCATTCTGGGAGATCTGGGGTGTTGCATTCTGGGAGTTCCAGGGAGGTCGTTTCAGTAGGTNGTGGAGACACAGCAACTCTCTGGTGGTCCTCAGTGCCTGTAGGGGGCTGGTGTTTTGAAGGAGAGTGATTAGTGTAACAGTAAGGCAGGCTTGGCAGCAACAAGGAAGTGGGAGACCCCAACATTTCTGCCCTTAATACTAAAAAAAAATAATTTTGCTGGACTGGCACAAAATTTATTTATGTTCTATCAACCTGCCCAGGAACCATGGTGGCTGGCAGCCACACCTGTCACAGATTTTCCCGAACTGATCTATTGTTAGTCTAAAGATGGGGCCGGCACCTTGAAGAGGAAACCCACTGTAAGGCCAGTCAGAATTCAATTTCACCACCAGGGGTCCTTTAGTAAATTCTCAATTATGCTGATTCCTTTGTGCCCAGCAGATAAACCTGATTTGGGGGGGTTTGTTCTGGCAGATCTCATGAATAATGCAATATCACCCCCCCCCCTATTTCCTAGGCCTAGGTAGATACTAGAATATGAATGTAACTTCCACATGATATTTTTAACATCTTGCCCTAACATCAGCACTACTTATTAAGGGCATTGACCTTGACCCCTAATTTATTTACTAAAAAATTAGACCAAACCACAATATAATGTTTAGATGCTGATGGGTTTTTGTCACCACTCCTGTAGTAAGATGAGTCTGAATAGCACTTGCTGCACACTGTCAGGGGTTGTCGACATGCTCAAAAACAAAAGCCAAACAATTGAATAGGAACAGGATAACAAACTTCTTTGGGAAGGGCCAGGTACTTATTTAGTTGCAAATTAGCAACTTTCCCCTTCAGACAATAGCTTTCAGGAGAGTGAGGGGGGGGGTTAGGAATAGCAGGACTGTTGTAAGCTCCTTTGAATAGGAAAGGGATTTTTGGTTTTTACCAGGGTGGGGATGATACTTACAAGATTTTTGAGCTGTATCCACATGATGAACCCATCTTTCCGGTAGCCATCTTGCTTCATCTTCTTTTTGTGAAAAAACACATACAGAACCTCTTCCCCAAATTAAAACGGGGTCCAGACCCTTCCACATATTATTAACTGGGTCTCACCACTTAACGATAGTTAAGGAGCTGGAGGTAACTGGGTGCCAGTGACGATGCACTGCAGACTGACCTTTAGCATCAGATTGCAAAAAATTTAAAACAAATAATACAAAGGCAAGATGCGCTTTTGGAGACCTTGAGGGGTATAGTCACCCCTGTTTCATTTTAAGAAGCCAATTTTTCAGAGTGCGATGAGCACGTTCAATAATTCTTGTCCCATGGGGTTATAAGGAATTCCAGTTTTATGTTTGATGCCAAATTCCTTACAAAATGAAATAAAATTGTTGCCAATATAAGCTGGACCATTGTCTGTCTTAATAATTCTAGGCAAACCCATAGCATTGAAGGCTTGTAAACAATGAATAATAACATCTTTAGAGGTTTTTTTCCCTCTTTAGAGAATCGAAAAGCAATCCTGAACAAGTGTCGATACAAACATGTATATATTTTAGTCTTCCAAATTCTGCATAATGAGTCACATCCATTTGCCAAATATGATTGGGCATAAGGCCTCGTGGATTAACTCCTAAATGTGGAACTGCAGAAAGGGTAATACATTGGGGACATTGTTTCACAATCATTCTTGCCTGCTCCTTAGTGATCTTATGTCAGAGCCATAAGGTATGGCTGGAGAGATGAAATTTATCATGATCACGTCTAGCCAATGCAACAGGATCTGAGATAACAACTTCTCCTATTAGAGCTCTGTCAGTACAGTCATTACCAGCAGATAGGTGTCCAGGAAGGCCAGAATGAACTCTAACATTACCAAGGTAAAAGGGTTGTTTTCAAGCAAGAATGATGTTTTGCAATTGTGCAAACAGAGACCTTGTAGGTGTATTAACATTAAAGGTGCCACAGGTCTCCAATAAAGGAACTGACTGCGCAATGTATAGNCTGTCAGTAAANATATTAAAGGCATCACTCACAGATTGANAAACACTTAATACAGCTGTCAGCTCTGCTAACTGGGCTGAAAGCCTAGGAGTTTCTATGACAACCTGTTGATTGTTTACTCCGTATCCTGCATGCCCTTTGGAGGAGCCATCAGTAAATATTAGAAGAGCATCACACAAAGGCTGTGAAGAAGTCATATTAGGGAATATCACTTCATGCACATTTAAAAATTGTACAAGTTTATCTCGAGGATAATGACTATGTATAATACCTATAAATCCTATTTGAGCCAACAGCCAATTTGTACTGTGCTGTTTTAGCCAAGTATCTTGATCTGCACTATAAGGCTGCACAATGGTATCTGGCTCTTTCCCAAAATAAGTTAGCACCTGTTTTCTTCCAAGCATAATCAATTGGGCTACTGCTTCATAATATGGCAGAATATTACNTTTAGGAGATATCCCTAAATGAATCCACATTAAGGGGGCCCTCTGCCAAAGCAACCCTGTAGGAGCATGGGTTGTATTAAAAATTAACAGATGTAAAGGCAAAGAGTAATCTATATAGGTAGCAAATTGTTGCTCAATGGCTCTTTCCACATGTTGTAAGGCCAGCAACCCCTCTGCAGTTAAGGATCTGGAGGAGGTAGGATCAGAACTCCCTTTAAGAATATCAAATAAGGGTTTTAATTCTCCTGTAGTAAGTTTTAGATAGGGACGAAGCCAATTAATGTCACCTAGCAATTTTTGAAAATCATTTAAACTTTTTAAGCTCTCTCTGCGAATAACTACTTTCTGGAGGAGAACAGTCTGGTCTGTGAGTCTGAAATCTAGATAATTATAAGGATCCTGAGTCTGTACCTTTTCAGGAGCTAATTATAGCCCTTTAGCAGCTAAGGCCTGTTGCAAGTCTCTAAAACATAAAAGTAATTCCTGAGGATCTTTTCCCGCCATTAAGATGTCATCTGTGTAATTAATTATGTAAATCATAGGCCATTGATGTCTACCGGGTTGAATGACTTGGGCCACGAACTTGACATAAGCTAGGGCTGTTAGCCATGCCTTGAGGAAGAACAGTCCACTGATATCTTTTCATAGGTTCTTTAAAATTAATGAAAGGAACACTGAACGCAAATCTTTCACAATCCTTAGGGTGCAAAGGGATAGTAAAGAAGCAATTTTTTAAGTCTACCACAATCTTATAATATCCTTTGGGAATGGCTACCGGAGACAGAAGCGCAGGTTGAAGGTTCCCATATGTACCATGGTTTCATTAACCTTTCTTA
>NC_034594.1:0-2268 GCF_900095145.1 Mus pahari | reverse complement strand
TTGACCAGGCAAAATCCTTGAATTAGCATCTGCTTAGTTACTATCTCACAAGGAATGCCCATTAAAATGCCCATCTGCAACAAGAGATCTCTTTCCCATAGAGTAACAGGCAATTGAGACATAACATAAGGCTGAATTTGTCCTGAATTTCCCTCCTCATCTTTCCAGGTCAGTAGCTTGGAGCTTTGTTTTGCGTTATTGGTGTAACCAATTCCTCAAAAGTGAGTAAGTATCTCAGACAAAGGCCACGTTGAAGGCCAATCTTGTTCTCGAATTATTGTAACATCAGCTCCAGTATCCATTAATACTACAAAGCTCTTACCTTTAATTATTAATTTGATATTAGGTCTCTGACTAGTAATAGGTTGAACCCAATATGCCATAGAGGAATTAAGGTCACTCTGTCCACTCTTATACTTAACAATATTGGATGGTGGGGGATGGAAGGGAACTAAAATAAGTCGAGCAATTTTTTGATTAGCAGGTACAGTTATAATACCATGAGGGGAAGCAACAATGATTTGACTTTCTCCCTCATAATCATTATTTAAGACACCTGGATAAATCTGCAGACCTTTTACAATAGAAATACTATGTCCTACAAGAAAACCCCAAGTTTCTGCAGGTAAAGTTCCAAAGACTCCTGTAGGGAGTGTTTGAACTCCCATTTCTGGGGTTAATACTGTGTGGGTGGTAGAACAGAGCTCCAATCCAGCACTTTTTGGGATTGCCCTGAGGAGTTCAAAAATGGATTTCCTTGGCCAGGCAGCAGTTCCGAGGCCCCATAAACCGCACGCCGTTTGTAACCTAGGGCCCCTCCTCTGGTTTCCTGGCAACAGACAACTCTGCCAGTCTGTCTTAGACTTACATTCCCTAGCCCATTGGTTACCCTTCTTGCAGCGAGGGCAAATTCCTGGGGCACAGTTTATTTTTCCGCCCTCAGCACTTTTATTTTTTGGACAGTTGCCTTGAAAATGACCAACATTTCCATACTTAAAACATGCATTGTCCCCTCATTTATGTGACGGCATTTTCTGCACAGTGCTCCCTTGCAAAGTAGTTGCCAATGCTAGACTCTGACAACAGGATGGACCGATTTCTGCAGAGATGAACGTACCTTGCCAAATCCATCTGTCCTTTGTACGGCCGAATAGTGGCATGACATGCTGCATTAGCATTCTCATAAGCCAGTTGTGTAACAAAAGGGATTCCTGTTTGAGAATCTCCAGCAATTTTGCTAGCTGCTCTAAGTAACCTATCCATGAACTCCTGGTAAAGCTCATTGGGGCCCTGCTGAATGCCAGATAAACCTCCTTTGAAATTCCCTGTAGTAGGTAATAAATTCTAAGTACAACGAGGAGCCCTAGCAACCTGTGCATAAACTCCCACAGGAAATCCGATCTGATTTAGATTGCCTTCATATTTACCTTCTCCCAATAGCATGTTAATATCCCAATTTGGGTTACCAGCCTGTGCATTCAAACTAGCAGTTCTTTTACAAGCCTCTCGCCACTCAGCACTCCAGAGTAAAAAAATCTCCTCCTGACAAGGTAGCCCTACTCAACATTTTCCAATCTTGGGGGTCAAATGTGACTCCACAATTGTATCTAATAAGGCTTGTGTGAAGGGGGCTGTGGGGCCATACTGCACCACAGCTGTTTTTAATTCCTTTATCACCCTAAAATCCAAAGTCTGGTATTGACTGACCCTATTATTTTGCTGGTCGAACATTTTTGCTGCGGGGAAAGCCAGCACATTAGAAGAATCATGTCCTTCCCCATGAGCACTACGTATGGCTTCCTCTAGCGGTGGTTGATAAATTTTAGGGTAAATATTCTTTCCTGCAAATAACGTGGCTTTCATCTCTTGAAGCTCCTTAGTCAGTTTTTGCAACTTAATTTTGAACTCTAACTTACATAGTTGCAAATCCAATTGAGCAGCACCTGCCATAGTGGAGGTCTCAGGTGGGACAGAGGATTCGGATTCTTACGAAGACCAATCCTTGTCAGAATATCTGGTGGCTCCTTCACGGAATTGGTTACACCGACAACCCAAAACAAAGCTCCAAACTATTGACCTGGAAAGACGAGGAGGGGAATTCAGGACAAATTCAGCCTTATGTCATGTATCAATTGCCTGTCACTTTATGGGGAAGAGATCTCTTGTCGCAAATGGGCATTTTAATGTGTAGTCCTAGTGAGACAGTAACTAAGCAGGCCCTGATTCAAGGAATTTTGCCTGATCAAGGGCTAGGAAAAGATGGGCAAG
>NW_018391601.1:152805-173747 GCF_900095145.1 Mus pahari | reverse complement strand
ATGGGAAACTTTCGGGATAGTATTTGAAATGTAAATAAAGAAAATAATAATAATAAAAAAATAAAATAAAAAGACTTCACCTAAATCCCCTAAGGGGCAACAATGTAAATAAGGGCAATACAAGCTAATTTAAGAACAAAGAAGAAAGGATTTTTTTTTTTGTAGGCAGATATGATAGTCCATGCCACATGTCTTCAATCCCAGCATTTGAGGAGGCAAAGGCAGGTAGATGTCTATGAATTCAAAGACAGCCTGGTCTACAAAGTGAGTTCCAGGACAACCAGAGCTGTTACACGGACAAACCCTATCTCAACAACAAACAAACAAACAATCAAACAAGGAAAGAAAAAGAAGGAATTTGTATGTATTTTGCTCACTGAGAATATATAGATCCAAAAGCAGTGTAAATCTGGTTTATTATGGATGCAGAACTTAAGTCTGCTTCTTGGAAAGACAAATCACATAAACATCTAACAACAATGCAAGGCACAGATGGCCAAGGATAAAGAGAACTCACTCCACATCAGACAGAAATTCTCTTAAAACTGTTAGTAACATATATGAACCACAGAAACCACTGTATTACTATGCTGAAAATAATTTCTTAAAAAATATAATTATTAAGAAGTTGAGGCCTCCAAAGAAAAATGGAGGACTTTGATCTGCCTGCACATGACTGGTTAAGGAGACATCAGGAGAAGAAAGAGCAGACTGACTACAGAGGAAGAAAGCGGAAGTCAGCCTCAGAAACTTGGAATGGCAGTGAGGGAACCAAGGAGACAATGGGAAGGAAGAGATGGGTGAGACAGAAAAGGTAAGCCGCACCAAACAAACAGCTGTAGCTGTGGCCTTCGGGTGTGTGTGTGTGTGTGTGTGTGTGTGTGTGTGTGTGTGTGAGAGAGAGAGAGAGAGAGAGAGAGAGAGAGAGAGAGAGAGAGAGACAGACAGAGAGACAGACAGAGAGACACACACACAGAGAGACAGAGAGAGACAGAGACAGAAGACAGGGCCAATAACTAAGCTGAGTGACTCTGGGGAGAGGAGATTTGTCCTAAATCCCCAGGGCTTACAGCCCTTGCCACCTCTAATGTAACCTCTGCCTTAGGGAAGAATGATACCTCTGGCAACCAGTGAGGTAATTGAGAGGAACCCCATTTTACTTAAAACTGAGCTAGACTGGGAGGCTTGAGAATAGACAACAACAAGGCAGGCAGCTATCATTTCACAAGGTTCAGCCCCGGAGCACTTTAAAAGCAGGAGGAACAGATGCTAACAAGCTGACACTGTAGACGACAGAGGCTGGGCTCAGGGGGTTCAGTGAATAAGCCCATCTTTGGTGGCTGGAGGAGGCTTCTTAATGGAAATATGCACACAGTCTGATAGCTCTTGAGTGTGGGCTCCAGCTCTGCACTCACCTATCTGGTAGCCATTGCCACAGAACCCAAGAACTCGGAAGTGCAGCCCCCAGCACGGGGAGTAATGCATACATCGTGAACATATGAATGCATCCTTCCTCTGCACACATCTCAAAGCTGTGGCTGCTGCTTATGCATCTGACACAGTTGAGATGCCCCCTGCTAGAGCATTAGCCACCCTCTTGAATATGACCTTAGGAGTCTCAAAGAGTGAGAAAATTCGCCAAGCCCACAGACTGCTAAGCTAACTATGACCAGCAGAGGTCTACGGTACATAAAGAAAGTTAGATTAGTGGAGGTACTTTTGCCCACAGGCTAGGAGAGAGGAGGAGAATCAAGATACTGCAGGGAAAAAGATGGAACAGCCTCAGAGCGGCAGAGATCTTCCAGAATGTAGGCGGAAGGGGAAAGTGGCCCATGGAAGGGCAGCTCGAAAGCATCTTGGACAGAAAGACCAATGGGCTTCACATAAGGGAACTGGCAACTAAGCTGAGGGAAGATTTAGAAGTGTTGAGTTAGGAGTAAAAGTATGGGCATGTTAGCCATGGGAGGATTAAAGAGCCTAGCCATTGAGCCAGTAAGGCAGGTTAAAAATGAGCTAGTGTGTGTGTGTGTGTGTGTGTGTGTGTGTGTGTGTGTGTGTGTTCCACGGATCCAAGAGAACCTGGGCAGATAGCACAGCCCACCCAGAAACATTAAAGTGGGATAGTAAAAGTACATGCTACCAATGGCGCCTAACAACAAACACAACATGCATATATAACTAGGAAGGAGTCCAGTACTCCATTCCCCACTGGCCCACTATGCTCCCTATTTTTATTTGCTTTTTCTCTGTATGTGTATATGTGTGTGTGTGTGTGTGTGTGTGTGTGTGTGCTCACATGTGAGTCGAGGTGCATGTGTATGAATGTGTGTGGAGGCTGGAGAAAATGATATCAACCTTATTGTCTGGGGCTTTGTTTCTTGTTGATGTTTGGTTTAGTTTGATTTGGGCTTTCTGTTTGTTTGTTTGAGTCAGAAACTCACAGTGAAACTGGAGCTCATGCACACGGCCAGATGGGACCCAGAGATGATGTCATCTTCATCTCCCCCAGTGCTGGGGTCACAGGCAGGAGCGTCTGCTGCCTATACTGGAGACAAAGCCTGGTCATTGTGCTTGTCCTTAGGCACTCTGCTGACCACTCCAATGCTCTAGCCTGTTTTTATTTTTACTTTCTTTCCTTTTCACATCAGTTTTAGCAGCAAATTTTGTTTTTTTAAAAGAATAATATTCCCATTCATACATTCTTCTAGTTGCACGCCTTTTCACTGTTAGATGGTTTTCTTTTCTTTCTTGCCTTTCTCACCATGATTGCCCCTCAACCCCCCTTGCTGTACTTTTAATACCATTTTTCCTTTTTGCAACTCACACGTATCTGTTATGTTCTGTTTAGTGTGTGTACTTTTTTTTTTTTTTGGCCACACTCATGCTACAGTGCTCTCGTGGAAGCCACACATGCAAGAGTTGGTTCTCCTTTCACCATGTGGGTTCCAGGGATCAAGCTCAGATTGCCAGGTGTTGCAACAACCCTTACTCCCTGTGCCGTCGTGCCTACCCAGGCTTTTATATTTGATCTCTTTTATCTAACTTTGGTTTCCATCTCTGCCTTGATTGTGAAATATACGATCTTGAGTTGTATGTGATGTCATGCTTTCTTCAATTCCCTTCTATTATGTTATTTTCCATTTTTTTCCTTTTTTAAAAAAAAGTAGATATTCATTTACATGTCAAATGCTATCCCCTTTTCTAGTTTCCTCTCCAAAAGTCCCCTAAACTCCACCCTGCCCTGCTCCCCAATCTACCCACTCCTGCTTACTGGCCCTGGCATTCCCCTGTACTGGGGCATATAATCTTTGCAAGACCAAGGGCCTCTCCTCCCCTCTACATATGCAACTAGAGACACAAGCTCTGGGGGTACTGGTTAGTTCATATTGTTGTTCCTCCTATAGCGTTGAAGACCCTTTTAGCTCCTCGGGTACTTTCTCTAGCTCCTTCATTGGGGGCCCTGTGTTCCAGCCAATAGATGAGGGGCACTGGCATAGCCTCATAAGAAATAGCTATATCAGGGTCCTGTCAGCAAAATCTTGTTGGCGTATGCAATAGTGTCTGTATTTGGTGGTTGTTTATGGGATGGATCCCTGGGTAGGGAAGTCTCTGGATGGTCCTTCCTTCTGTCTCAGCTCTGAACTTTGTCTCTGTAACTCCTTTCATGGGTATTTTGTTCCCCATTCTAAGGAAGAACGAAGTGGGACAGACAAGTAGATCATTGGAATAGAATTGAAGACCCAGAAATGAACCCACACACCTATGGTCACTTGAACTTTGACAAAGGAGCTAAAACCCTCCAGTGGAAAAAAGACGGCATTTTCAACAAATGGTGCTGGCACAACTGGCAGTTATCATGTAGAAGAATGCGAATTGATCCAGTCTTATCTCCTTGTACTAAGGTCAAGTCTAAGTGGATCAAGGAATTCCACATAAAACCAGAGACACTGAAACTTACAGAGGAGAAAGTGGGGAAAAGCCTCGAAGATATGGGCACAGGGGAAAAATTCCTGAACAGAACAGCAATGGCTTGTGCTGTAAGATTGAGAATTAACAAATGGGACCTCATAAAATTGCAAACCTTCTGTAAGGCAAAAGACACTGTCAATAAGAAAAAAAGGCCACCAACAGATTGGGAAAAGATCTTTAGCAATTCTAAATCTGATAGGGGACTAATATCCAATATATACAAAGAACTCAAGAAGACAGACTCCAGAAAACCAAATAACCCTATTAAAAAATGGGAAACAGAACTAAACAAAGAATTCTCAACCGAGGAATACTGAATGGCTGAGACGTACCTGAAAAAATGTTCAACATCCTTAATCATCAGGGAAATACAAATCAAAACAACCCTGAGATTCCAACTCACACCAGTCAGAATGGCTAAAATCAAAAATTCAAGTGACAGCAGATGCTGGCAAGAATGTGGAGAAAGAGGAATATTCCTCCATTGCTGATGGGATTGCAAGCTGGTACAACCACTCTAGAAATCAGTTTGGTAGTTCCTCAGAAAAATGTTTTTTTTTATTTTAAATTTTGTTTCTCATTCACTTTTCCTTTTCCCCGTTTTCTTCATTTCATTCACTTATCATTTTTATAATTATCTAAAACAATTCTTCACAGTATATTCAGGATTAGTCTTCTCATTACTATTTTATGATCATTGGTGATTAAGTGGGCAGAGGTCTAATCTATTTTAGTATATTTCTCGATCCTATAGGGTTTGATGCTGTTTGTTTTCTATGCTGACCTGTAATGGGGATGTTGCCTTCAAGTAAAATATCCCTAAATAAAACTAGATATCTAAACACACAAATTATAACATATGCATAAAGAATATTGAGGCATCATGAGCCCATTAAAATATCCTAATTTTTCAGCCCCTGAATTAAATGCTTAAAGAAAATTCCAAAAAGTTAGTAGTAGAAATATTAGTAAGCTGAAATACAACATAAACATGCAGATTAATCATTTCAGAAACTGGAGGGGAAAATCAGCAAGAGAAGAAAAATCAGAAAGTTAAAAATATGGATTAAAATCATAATGCTAAAAACAGGGTCAGAAATCTACATTTAAGAAGCTAAATAGAAATATTTGAAATTTTCAAGAAAGAAAAAGAACACACAGTGGAAAGCACCAATAGTATACTTGAGCAGCCAGAAGAGAGAATGTAAGCCAGAGACACAGTTGAGCAAATGGTACACTGAACTATCGTAAGGATAGATAGACGGGCATGGCCATATCCAAGACTGCTAGGATACACTCAACAACCAGCCTGAGTCCACAGGATAGGAGAGGAGGTACGATCTAACGGCTCAGGGGATGCATGTGTGTACACACGCACCACACAAAAATATTAAAATAAAGCAGTTAAAGAAACTGAGAATTTTGTGAAAATGGTCACCCCACTAAAAGTACTCTATAGACTCAATGTAATCTTACCAAAATCCTAAGACCATTCTTATTCACAGCAAAAGAAAACATAGACTTAAAAATTTATATGGAAACACAAAATGAAAGCCAAAGAAATCCTGAGCAAAATAAATAATGCTGGAGACATTTTATTATCATCATACCTGATTTGAAGCTATACTACAAAGCTATTGCAATAAACACAATATGATACTGGTGCAAAGCCAGACAAATAGCTGAGTGACGCAGAGGACCCAATATAAACCCACACAACCACCACCATATGAGTTTTGACAAATGTTTTAAAAACAATACTAGAGAAAAGATGCTTCTTTAACAAATGGTGCAAGAAATATAGGCTATCCACATATAGGAGACCGAAACCAGATCTCTTATTTTGTTCTGCACAAAAATCAGCTCTAAGTGGACCAAATATTTTAATGTAAAACTTGAAACTTTTAAGAAAAGGTAGGGCTAGGTAGATAGCTTAATTCTCAAACTTCCTAGTGCTGTAACATTTTAATACAGTTCCTCATGTTGTAGTGACCTGCAACCATAAAATTATTTCGTTACTACTGTTATGAATTATTATGTACATACCTGATATGCAATCCCCCAAAAGGGTCATGACCCACGGGTTGAGAACTGCTGGCTTAGTCAATAAAGTACAAGCACAAACACCTGAGTTTGATCCCCAGAGCCCACATAAAATAACCTGATTGTGATGGCACACACTCATAATCTCAGTTCTGGGGAGCAAGGGAGTCATGGGGCTCACATGGCAATCAGCCTTGCCTACCAGGTGAATTCTAAGTTAGTAAAAAACCTCCCCCAAGTTCACCCCCCAAAACAACAACATCAAAAGAAAAACAAGCAAAAAGAAAATAACCTCAAAAAACAAAACAACAACAAAACCCCAAAAGCTTTTCTTCTGATGTGCCACTGATGATCCCATTGTTATCATGGGCCACAGGGGTGTCCCTGATCTGAATCTTTGACTTGGGATGGAGGAAGGCATGTCTTACGTGACTTCTCTTACTTACTTTTTCAATGATTTTTAGCTCTTCCTATAGTACTTTTATGTCTACTAGAAGTCAGCTGACTTACCATAAAAATGACTATTAGGATGAGGCAGATGCCCACTATGATGAGGAAGGGGATCAGATAGTACTCCAAAGGAAGACTCAGCTCTGGAACTAAGACAATGTGGCCCCTAGAGGAAAGGAACATTAATAATTGAGAGTAAATAACAATTATCAAGTTACATTAAAACAAAAAATGAATGACATGGCCATTAAATTCAAATCTACTCTGCACACTCATTTTCTAAGACATGATTTACATAATTTAAGGCAGTTGTTCACAACCTATGGGTCGTGACCCCTTTAGGGGTTGACTGGCCCTTTCACAAGGGTCACCCAAGACCATCTGAAAATACATACATTTACATTATGATTCATAAGTAGCAAAATTACAGTTATGAAGTAGCAATGAAAATAATTTTATGGTTGGGAGTCATCACATGAGAAACTATATTTAAAAGGGTGGCAGCATTAGAAAAGTAGAGAACCCTCAATTTAGGAGATGCTTTTTACATTTTTAAGTCTATTTTGCATATTGTTCAGAACAACCCATGGAGGAATATTATATACTGAATGCAATGAACTATGCAAAAGTTATATTTTATATGTAATATCAGCATAAAAACCATCATAGGTATGGTTCAGGGATGGTTCAGTGGTTAAGAGTTCTTGATGCTGTTGCAGAGGATCTGATTTTAATTCCCAGCCCCTAAATATGGTTCACAACCACCTATAACTCCAGTTACAGGGATGCAATTCCTTCTTATGACTTCTACAGGCACCAGACACATACATGAAGAACATATATATGTGTAAGAAAAACAAAGAAAATAAAAATAATAAGCCTTAAAAGCAAACAAACAACAAAACCAGTAGCCCCTCTAGTAGCATGTAATAAAACCTCGACCTCAGTCATTATCTCCATCAACATAAAACTCTTACAGTCTGAGGCTGGAGAGAGTATAGCTCCATGCTTAAGACCACTTGCTGGTCTTGCAGAGGAACAGGGTTCAATCTCTAGCATCTATACTGGGTGACTCACAGTCCCCTCTAACTCCAACTAGAGAGAAGCTCCATGGACACCAGACATGTACATAGTGCACAGACATGTATATAGGCAACACTTATGAATATAAAATAAAAATAAATACATCTTTTTTTTACAGCTACTCTAGAGCAACGGTTCTCAACCTTCCTAATTCTGTGACCCTTTAATATAGTTCCTCGTACTGTAATGATCCCAACCATGAAATTATTTCATTGTTAATTTGTAACTGTAATTTTGCTATAAATCATAATGTAAATAGCTGATATCCAAAATATCCGGTATATGTAACCCAAAGGTTGACAAACACTGCTCTAGAGTAAATAGTGACATAAATTATACTGCCCTCCACCATGTACTTCACACCCTGTACCTGGTACAATAGACACAGCCCCCGGACCCCTGCATTTGTCTATGAGATGTAGAATGAAAAAAATCTCATCAAGGAATTCCAAAGAGTAATTTCTTCTACATTTTCATGTTCTCCACTGTTTGACTGAAAGCATTACAGAAATATGTATGTTGTGGACATGGGAATCAGAGAATATCACATATCTCACTCCACTTAGATATAACCATGCTGTTGGTTATATCCTATCAGATGAAAATGATGATCGGTTAGGTTGACTGTATTTCATGAATGGTCACACTTTACATGGTATGAAAAGATTGCTTTACAACTCCTTAGTCCAAGCAGAGGTATGCAAGGCTGAGCAGTGCTCTCTCCATTGGGAGGACTGGAGTACTAGACCACACAGGGTTAGCCTGGGCTCCTGCTGCTCACTGCTAGGTGGTTGGTTTCCTAAGGTGATAATACCGCATATTCAGTTAAAGGTAAAGTAATAATTTTTAGTATTAAAAAAAAAGTTGCTTCTTTCCCACTAACAGAAGTCTTTAGGATTTCACAGTACTTATGAAAAAAGGAATATTTTTACTCCCAAGCTGTTTTTACTGCTATCATTTGTCAAATTTGCATCTAAGGAATTCAACTAAACTGTGACAAATACAAATAGTATCAGGGATTTCTCCCAAATATTGTAAATACCCTCCAAAACTTACTAGGATTGCTAGAATACAAGTATCACTTCTCAGCAGAATTGAGGATGATAAATTATTTTATATGCATTTTTGTAGCTTTGTATAAAATATTTAAATGATAATAGCATTGGTTTTTTTAAAAAAAAGCAGCAGCAGCAGACTTGGACCAGCCTATTTGATCATCTCTTTTAGCAAAGGACCATCTCAAAACTGATTTTCCAGTTTGGGACACAAACCCTCTGTACTACAATAATGGTACCACTTACATGGGATACTGATCTGCTGGTATGTCACAACCACACTCCCACTGACATGCTATAAATTAACAGTGCTGGGTCTAGAAGCCAGACTGCTCCATAACTCATTTTAACCAATGAGAGCTGTTTAATATCTTTCAGTAGAAGCTTATACTTCATCTATTCTGGTTTTTCTTTCTTTTTTTTTTTTCATGCCTATGACTTACGTGGATACATTTTTCCCCATATGACGAAACAAACAATCTCCTGTGATTTAACGAGTTCAATTGCTCAGAAATACCTTGCCAGGTAAGAAGAAACAAGCCAAAAATGCAAATCAGAAGTTCCAATAAAATAGAAATTAACACTTTAGAATAAAAATGCTCTGTTTATAAGAACAAGACTGGAATTCATTACAGACATTCCCAGCCACACTGATTTAGTGGTCTGGAGTTTGAATTTAAAACTCTACAAGTCCTAGGCATGCTTGCCTACCATGTTCCAAATCATTTTAGCTATAGTCAAGATGTATTATGAGAATTATAAATAGTCTAAAATTGATTAAGTATTTTAAGCATCTTGAATTACAGACTGTCCTGGCTGGTTTATTGTTAACTTCATACAAGTTAAGAGTCATCTGAGAAGAGAGAACCACAATTGAGAAAATGTCTCTATAAGATTGGCCCACAGGCAAGCCTATGGGGCATTTAATTAATTAATGATTGAGATGAGAGGGCTCAGCCCATTGTGGGTGGGGCCACCCCAAGCTGATTGTTCTAGCTGGGGTTTTTAAGAAGTAGGCTGAGTAAGCCATTAGCAGCAAGCCAGTGAACAGTGATCCTTCAGGACCCCTGCTTCCAGGTTCCTGCCTTGCCTTTTCTCAGTGGAGGACTGTTACTTGGAAGTGTAAGCAAAATGAACCACTTCCTCCCCCAATTGCTTTGGTCCCGGTGTTTTATCACACCAATCGAACTTAATTAAGTTACAATGTCAATAGCAATGTCAAGATACAGTTCTTTCTTTACCAAGCTGCTAATGGTAGAGGTTGTGACAGCAATTACTCATGGTTGAGAACTGCTTCCCTTCTACTTTTGTATCTGCCACAGCTGAACCTACACATTCACCCTAGGTTAATCTCAATTTTTGAGGAATGGGAAGAGGTATTTAAGTAATTTTTAGTTTTTAGAAATGTCTTACCACATTGCTTTCTATGACTATGTCTAAATACTGTAAACTCCAAAGGTTTTGCAGCTAATATTTGCTTTTTGAGGTAGTGAAATGTATAATGGAGGAAATAAGGTTTATCCTCACTTTCTGTATTTTCAGCTAATTTCAAACCCAACATCAAGGTCTACATATCAAAACAACAACGTTTTAATTCCCCAACCCCTGATGACACACAGAACCCTGACTTATATCTCCTGACAATCCATATCAGCCAATTACAGAGCCTTTAGTACCACACAACAGTGTCTTCTATCCATACACTTAAGGAAACAACCTGTGGTCAACTCAACTATTGGATACTGATGTACATGCTGGGAATTGAACTCATGTCTTTGACAAGGTCAATATACCCTCTTAATCTCTGAGCCATTTCTCCAGTCCCCCTAATATGCTATTATTCTTAACAGTGTCTAAGTAACTAGACAATAGCATCAAAAATTAAAGTAAAACTGATACTCTCTTAAAATGATTAAACCCAGAAACCTATTTTGAAATAAGTTATCTCATTAATAAATAGGCAAATACCCAGTACCCCCTGAGCTCGAGTCTCTAGCTGCATATGTAGCAGAAGATGGCCTAGTTGGCCATCATTGGGAAGAGAGGCCCCTTGGTCTTGCAAACGTTTTATGACCCAGCACAGGGGAATGCCAGGGCCAAGAAGTGGGAGTGGGTGGGTAGGGGAGCAGGGGTCGGGGGAAGGTATAGGGAACTTTCGGGATAGTATTTGAAATGTAAATAAAGAAAATATCTAATAAAAAAATGGGGAAAAAATAAGGCAAATACCCACTACCCCTACTAGTTAGTTTGGCATTAAAGGTATTCCCAGCACACTTGGAAGGCAGAAAGCAACTTGAAGGAGAAAAATTAGAAAGAAAAGGTGAAGCTGTTCATATGTGTAAGAGAAAATTTGTCAACCATAATTTTGGCAATCATAGATTAATATCAACATATAAAATAAGCTTTCATTTTTGCAAATAAGTTCTTGATAGCAAATACAAAGAAATAGGGGAGTCTGCCAGTGATTGCAAACAGTAATATCTCATCAGAAACTTAAAAAGAAACTGTAAAATGGAATGTCAACATTAGCAACACTCTGTAGCATGAACATAATTTTAATACATAATCGAGTTTACATTTAATACAAAGTACAAATCAAGTAAAAAGTTTTTACAATAGCTTGTATTAAGAAGAGATAATTTAGCACAATCTATTAGCATATTAGAAAACAATCTTTTCCAGGGCAGTCTGGGCAAATAAATAAGCCAATGTCAATGTAACTACAATTATATAATTCTATTCTACAATAAGGAACAATTTGAAGTTATATAGTGTTTTTGATATCCATTACTTACCCTTTTTCATATGTGAATTCATCTTTCAGGGAATTAGCTGATGATTCACCAATAAAGACAGATGGAATGTCAATTTTCTTTAATGTATCAACTGTGTAAAAGAACAGCAAACTTATTTGTAACAAGGCAATACTTAAGGGTCTCTCTAAGAGCAGCAAATGCAACTAGACACAATTACACCCAAATTTCCATGTACATGTTCACTTAGTTCTCTCAACAGTCTTACAAGGTAGAGACAGTTTTTAATCTCTAATATTTTCCTTTGACTTACTCTTCTATAGAAAAAAAAACATTTTAACTATTAAAGAACAAAGAAAAGGGCAAAATTTTAGCCTTCCTTCCGACATATAACTTGATTCCCAAGGACAGAGGAGGAAAATGTATATAGACCCATTTCAAGGACAGAGACAAGCCACCAGTGTAAGGTCTCCACTCAGGGAAGTTTAACGGACAACACCCTATTTCTGGCTCTCAAGGGAAATGGTGACAGATTACCTGGCAAGGAGAGAGGGAGTTCAAGTTCCTCCTAGAGGTCCCAAGAAACTTGACCCTGACCTACATATTTAAAACAAAAATAAAATGCCGCCAAAATTTTTTTTTAAAAATTACCCACTATTCAGGTATGGAAATAAAATAATCAGAAACTCAAATAAAAACAATCTTTTGGGGGGAAGAATTTGATGGGGACAGCTTATTTAAGGATGTGTTCCAAAGCCTTTCAATGTCTGCATAGTAGCTGTATCTGTTCCCATCTGCTGCAGGAGGAAGCTCCTCTGATGATGGCTAAGCAAGGCACTGACCTTTAAGCACAGCAGAATGTCACTAGGAGTCATTTTATTACTACTTTTTCTTTTATTTTGAGACCAGTATTTTTTGGTTTTATCGTAGGTCCCTGGGCTATCTAGTCTCAGGTTTTGGTCACCTGAACAGTGTCGAGTATGAGTTCCATCTCTGGAGTAAAGCTTAAGTCAAATCAGTGATTGGTTTTTTATTTCCACAAGCTTTGTGGCACCATTGCCTTAGAGTATCTTGCAGGTAGGATGTCGTATGAGGACGCGGGAAGAGTAAAAGAGTCAGAGGGGATATGGAGGACAAGCAAGGCCCTCTAAAGCAACATGGGTTTTGCTTTATGAACCCATGTTGCTTTAGCTCATACTAACTCACAGAGACTGAAGCAGCATGCATAGGGCCTGCATGGGTCTGTACCAGGTCTGTCTGTCTCTCTGTCTCTGTCTCTGTCTCTCTGTCTCTGTCTGTCTCTGTCTCTGTCTGTCTCTGTCTCTGTCTCTCGTGTGTGTGTGTGTGTGTGTGTGTGTGTGTGTGTGTGTGTGTGTTAAAGTTAGGTGGGAAGGGAAGGGGAGAGGATCTGGAAGGACTTGAGGGACCTTAGTCGACCCCAAGACCTTAGCACAACTGACTCCATGATCAAAGTAACCTTTAGGCTGTAAAACTCAGCACTTAGACAGCTCCTCCTGCCAAAACTAAAACAAAGACCTAAGCCATCCAAGTCCACAGTTAAGGGAAGGTCTCTAAGCGAACGAACCTTGTTCTTTGGCTTCTCTAGCTCTGCTTCTGGCTACCTCCTCTTGTTAGCTAAAGCATGCCAACCCAGGGCATGGGCTAATAGCTCGCCTGGAGAAAGGTTGGGACTACACTGAGATGTTGAATGATAAATAATAATACTAAACAATAAAGACTTTCTATTGCTTTAAACCCATGTCTGAGCAGTCATCTCTGGTGAATATACTCCACAATTATGGCTTCCAGTTTAGTGTTTTTTATGTGATTCCTGGGGTCTGACTGAATGAGTCTCTGATTCTTGGTCCTTCTCTTGGGCTCTTTTCCTTCTGTCGATTTGTCTTATCCATCTTTGATGTGATAGTTTTTGTTTTATTTTATCTTGTCATTTTTTAAATGGATGGATGGATGGATGGATGGATGGATGGATGGATGAAAAGCTACCCACTAGAGGAAAGGTTAACAACTGAATGCCTTCTGCCTACAGGAAGAGGGAAAATCAGTTTTCAGTGGGTATTTCTACCACTCCAGGAGAGGCCTCATATTTAGATCAACATATACCTAAACTCTACAGACTTTGTGTCTGCTTTTATTTGGTTTCAGTTTGGTGGTATGGGGGGAGCATTTTGTTTTCTTGGTTTGGGAGAGGCATGCAAGTATACTCCCTTCGTAAGAAGTTGTATTCCTCCATGAAGATACTATGATAAAGTGGAAAGACTTGACTTGAGGCTATTGACTTATAATTATTAGAAATAATATTTTCTTAACCATGATATCAAGAATGATACATACTAATCCTCATTTTAACAAGATGCTTGAGTTTGAATTAGAATTCTGGCCAAAGGATGCCTTCTTTTATTTTGCCAGTAATATATACAGACCACCAATGTGACTGAGTTAGAATGTATCAACTGAGATTTTTAAATAATTAAAACAAAGTATTTTAAAAGGGTGAAAGAATACAATTAAATCTACAGTACCTTTTGCACAACGAAGGAAATAATCAGACTTAAAGAGACAGTCTATAGAATGGCAGAAAATACTTGCAAGCTAAAGGTCTGACAATATAAGGAAATCCAAAATCTCACTAGCAAAGAAGTCTAAATACCCTGATTCTGCAATGGGCAAGAGACCCAAGTAGACATTTCTCAAGAGCGGTTCTTGTGCGCTAGCCACAAGGGCGCACTATGTATTCCAAACCGGGCAGCTTCTCCCACCCGCTCCAGCTCAAGTGCTAGTCAGGGTAACCACAGCTGTACATCCATGCCTTCTTCTCCAGCCACCCCAGCCAGCGGGACCAAGGTTATTTCGTCATCAAGCTGAAGCGACCGACACCAGCTTTTCACTCCAGTCGAACATCCCTTGCTGTTGACACCAGCAACAGCTCTTCCCCAGCTTCCACAGGTGCCAAAGCCAACCGGGCAGACCCTAAGAAGTCTGCCAGCCGTCCTGGGAGTCGGGCCGGGAGTCGAGCCAGCAGCCGTCGAAGCGACGCCTCTGACTTTGACCTTCTATAGACGCAGTTGGCTTGCTCAGATACTTCAGAGAGCAGTGCTGCCGGGGGCCAGGGCGGCTCCAGACGGAGGCTCACCAAACCGTCCAAAATCCCAACCATGTCTAAGAAGACCACCGCTGCCTCCCCCAGGACTCCAGGTCCCAAGCGATGACACTGTACAAGCACCCCACACCACTATCCACTTTGAATCCTGCTCCATACATTGGGTGTATATTTATTCTGAACGGGAGAAATTATATATTGTTAAAATTGTAAAAGAATAATTGTGTTATGAAGCTGCCTTATTTTTTTTTCCTTTTTGTAAGTTACTATTTTCATGTGAATATTTATGAGGATAAAATTTGCCTCCTGGTAACCCTGTAACAGATAGGGCCCAGAGATGAAATATTTGAGGAAAACAAAAGGTCAAGACGCAAATGTGTATTNAAAAGAAAAGCCTCTTAATAGGGTTTCATGTGGTGCAGGGTTATGAACCTGCTTTATCTTTTAGGATTATTCCTAAATGCATCTTCTTTATAAACTTGACTTGCTATATCAGCAAGATAAATTATATTAAAAAAATAAGAGTTCCGAAATGTTTAAGGGACTCCTCTTTCTAAGTCACAGACACCTCAGTCAGCGAGAGTTCAGGAGCAGACACTTGAGACTACATTTCCATTGTTTTACTGTTGTGTCATTTTAGCCGACGAGACAGAACCTCATCGAGATAGCTTTTGCACATGATACAGCAAAGAGTTCATTGCAATACTGTCTTAATGTCTCAATACTGGGTGTTAAAGGGCGAATAGCTGCTAGGATCCAGGGGTAAAGAAAACTTCAGGACATTGGGGTTTTAAACTGATCTGTAACTGTCGAACCCAGCCCTCAGTGACTCCTGTGCTCCCCAGGCCCCAGGCCCCCGTGAGGGGGACTCCTTGGTGGCACTGTGAATTACAGATTTGTTGATCTGCTTTTTTTTTCCTATTTAAATGGTCGCTCAACCTCCCGATAAACTGAGGAACGAATCCCATAAGCCCAGTTTGAAGTGTGGACCTAAGACAAACACTTGCTCATCCTTTAACAGAGTTCTCCAGTTTAACACCTGTTCACCAGTCCCATTTGCTTCCGTCTTTTTTGTGTGTAATAAAAGTCAGCTGACCAAGTGACCACAGAGGGGCTGTCTGGGGCTCCTGTGTTTTAGCTGCTGTTCCTTGTCAGCTCTGACCATGTTGCTGTGTGATTATCTCAATTGGTTTTAATTGAGGCAGAAACTGAAGCTCTACCAATGAACTGTTTAAAAACAAGACACACTTTTGTATTAAAATTGCTTGCAGTAACAAATGTTTAGTAATTCCTGGCTTTATTCTGAACCACTATTTTATATTTAAATGTTACCCCTAAGGGATAAAAATGTTGTAGTACTTAAAAAAAAAAAAAAAGAAAAGAAAAGAAAATGCTTAAAATGCTTTGCCAGTGAGAATAAATGATCAAGATGATGCCTAAGTAATGTATACATGTTATAGGTTTCATGAGAACAGCATCATCTTATTTGATGCACAACCCCACTTCTCTCAGAAGTCTGGTGCTGCTCCTGACTGGTTGTAAGGCTGCTCTGAAATGCTAGAACTTATTAGAGGCTGTTTTGCAGACTCCATAATCATCACAGTCCTGACTGTGAAATCATTTGATATAAATAAAGGAACACATTAGATTTTAAATATGAATTTGCCTTATATTAGAGGTAAGAAAAGACAATAGCAAAACACTTTCCTTAGGGTATAAGAATGATCTGTTAATAAATAAAATATTTGCAATTTATTGAAGATGGGGTTGTTTAGAGTCCTAAATACATTCCAGTATACCACCTCAGTCCATAACTTTATGTCACCTTTTGTTCTAAGAAACCTCTTTGTTCTACCTTTGCATATGTAAATCATTGAAAATTCACTAGTGAGAGACATACTGGTGTACAACTAAAAGTAAATAAAAGATCTTATAACCATGAATGTGATCAATAAAAGATCTTATAACCATGAATATGGTCAATAAACAATTGCAATTACAGAGATCTTATTAAAGTTTAGACACCATAAAGGGGGAATGAGAAAAATGGGGGTAGATTTTAACTGGGGAGGGAAAGGAAAGGTATTACAGAGAGAGAAAAAGGAAAGAGAGTCAAATAGCACTATGGAGGTTTCAAAATACCATAATGGAACACATGATTATTCAAAAATATATTCACAATAAATGTGTACATGTACACATACACATAGAAATACACACACGTGTAATTTTTAATGGAATTATATCACACATAATGACAATGGTCTCCCCAAACCATAGTCTAACAAAAACCCCAGTGCCAGATGTCAAAATCCCACCTCAAGGTGTTGCTTAGGGTGGTCTAAGAGACTCCCCCAAACAATACAGGTGATTTCCATTGCTCTTAGTTGCCTCCCAGAGCTTAAATATAGTATCAAAAGACACTATCCAAGCTGCCAAGAGGGAAGGAGAAGAGCAATAAACAACCTTCTTTACCTATGAACTCTTGTCAACTAAGGCATCCTCAATGCCACAACAATGACATGTTCAACCAGGGGATAACCAACAGCTGTCTAATTGGACTTAAAGGCTGCTCAGTAGCATGGAATTCATGTGTGGTACAGCAGACCTAGCCAACGACCCATGTCTGGGGAAGTCATGGACTCTAGTGGAGAACCTATAACTGCCACTTTCCTAAAATACCATAATTTCTAATTGCATTCTAAATACTTATCCTTAAACTCACAGTTAAGCGCAGCTTTCACCCCTCACCAAAGAGGCTTCTTTCTGTAACAGATGGAAGCTACTATAGACATCCACAACTGGTCAAAATACAGAGCAAAAGTGTCAATGGAATGCCCAACCTCAATTGATACATCTACAACACAATGCCTTCACTTAGTTCCCGGAAATCAAGTAAGGAGGAGCAGAAAAATTCTAAAAGACAGGACCAGGATGCCTGCTGCAAGATGGTTTTATCTATATAAGACAGGAAAACTGTAGCCATGAACTATCAACAACATGGTTGCCCAAACAAGACCAGCACAATATCAACATTGCTGAGAAACATTTCACAAGGCTCCACCTCTACATGAAAAGCTACAGGCAGTCAATGGCATCTAAGAGAGAAAGAATAAATTGTCTCCAAGATAAGCCCCTGATAGATTATCTAATCCCAAGCAGCCAGCCTTAACCACGTGTACATACAAACAACAGTAAACACACTCAACAGTGTGTAAAACAATAGCAATTAAAGGAGAAAAAAATCATGACTCTGAAAGAGGGGAACACAAGAGATGTTAGAGAGACAAGAGAGGGGGACAGAAATGATGTAAATATAGAACACATATATAAATTTCTCAAAAGAAATTTTTAATTAAAAAAATCCTGAGTTGTGGAAACTAAATTGAGTGAAGGATACAGCTTTTAAAAAGTCCACTGAATCATGGCACTGAAGATAAGGACAGGCTGGTGCAGATCTCTGCAAGTTCCCTCTGCTGCCTAGTACCCTAGCTCAAAACAAACACAATAAAATCACTGAAAAAGGCTGGTTGGCTCATTAAAGGTGGCTCAGTTTCCCCCTGGAAGTAAAATTTGGAATAAGAAAATATTCTTATTTCATATAAAAACTATGAGTGTATGCATGGGATGTAAGAGGCCACCTGATATATGTAAGGCTGGGCACTGTGGCATACGTACACTTTTAACTGCAATACTTGGAGGCAGAGGCAGGCAGATCTCTGAGAGTTCTAGGCCAACCTGGTCTACACAGTGAGTTCCAGGATAGCTAGAAACATATAGAGAAACCCTATCTCAAAAACAAAAATTAAATAAAAATAAAAAAGAGGAGGAAAAGAAGGATGGGGAAAGGAAAAAGGGAGGGAGAGAGAGAAGAAAGGAAGAAAGGAAGAAGCAAGCAAAACATCATCCATCCATTCATCCACCCAGGGACCAGAGAAATGGTTAAATGGATAAAATGTTTGCTCTATTTTTAAGAATCTGAGTTTGGGTATCTAAAGCTTTTATAAAATGCCCTGTAATTCCTGCAGTGGAAGACAGACAGGAGGATCCCAAGGCCTTGCTCAGCAGCCATCTCCCTAATCAGTACATTCCAGGTTCAGTGGGAACCCCCCTGGCCCCCCAAAAAGGGTGAAGGGGCTGAAGAGATGACTCTGTAACATCTTAAACTTTAATGTGTGTATCTAAATAAATTACAAAAATGAATCTACAGCAGTCCTTAACTACATTTTTATTCATTGTACTGTGTGTGTGTGTGTGTGTGTGTGTGTGTGTGTGTGTGTGTGTGTCTGTGTCTGTGTGTCTGTCCTCTGTATGCATGTGGTGGGCAGAGGACAACTTTCAGGAATGGATTCTTGTCTTTTTACTGTATGGTTAAAGGAGAGTGAACTTGTTCATTAGACCTAACACAATGCCTTTGCAATGGCTTTGCTCACTAAACCATCTTACAGACCTTCCATGGCATTTTTAACAAGTAACTACATCACTATTTATGGCTTTTGGTTTCTTTTTGAAAGAAAATATCTACAAATAAATAAATAAACAAATAAACAAAACAAAACAACAAAACAAAACAAAACAAAAAAAAACCTTAACTGTTCAGAAAAAAGATAAGTCAATTCTACCTTGGTTAGGAGTTAAGATTACCACAAGACCTAAGGATTACCTGATACTGAAGAAACATCACTATATAAACAGAAAATGAATGGAAGGATCCTGTTAACTTTCATTTCAAATGACCTGTCAATCAGGAGACAAGAGAAGTGATACCTGTACTTACTGTCGTTGGATCCCATGCTAATCAGGTCATCAGAGTCTACATTGTGAACTATGGCTGCTTTGTATCCTGCTCTCTGGGCATTTAAAACCTGCAGATAAGAAAACAGTCACATTATGAGGAAGATGGTCACAACAAGTCTACGCTATTTGCCTAGAAGCACATCATGTGCATCTGTGGGACTAAAGAGCAGATGTTTTTGAAAGATGTGGATGTCTATAGGAGAACACCTAGGAGTTCTTTAGATGCTTTCTCATTTCATTCCGAGCTTTGAGAGAATTCAAGCAAATAAAGGCCAGGGATGTGGCACAAGTATTAAGAGGATTCAAAAGAATATAGGAATCTATTGCCAAAACAGAAACTTGCCATGATCAGGCTGAGTAATCACTAGCCACCAGGCTTTCAAATCCTTCTTAATACTTACTAATGGCATAAACCCAGGTGAATTACTTCCTCTGTAAATACCTGTTTCACTTACAAACACACACACACACACACACACACACACACACACACACACACACACACGGGAGGAGGTGGAGGGGGAGAGGGAGAGAGAGGGAGAGAGGGAGAAATGTATCTGTGTTTAAGTACATCTGGAGAGCAGAAGTTAGTTGTCTTCCTTGATCACGTTTTATTTTATGTTATGTACTGAAGCAAGATCTCTTCTTAAATCCAGAGCTCACAGATCTGACTAATATAGGTAGCCACCTTGCCCTGGGGATTTTCTGTCCTGTCCCCTCCCACCCCCTTGCCCTTAATGAAGAGATTACAGGAAGGCTGCTACACTATCCAATATTTAATTTACAAGAGTGCTTGAGATCAGTCTTCACAGTTGGGGGCAGGGACTAATTTTCTACACCATCTGTCTTTTTCAATCCTCAGTATCCTAAATGTCCTCATACATAGAAATAATATTTCTAAATGCTTAAAACCATATTTCACATATAGAAATGTGGCATATAAAAGCAACTTAGGATTCCAGCCCACAACTCTAGTGGAAGCCCCTGTTCCATCAGAGGCCATAGCCAGAACTCCAGAAAAGCCCCACCCACAAACCACCAACACCCCTTCAGTGCCCACCCAGCTTACCCCAAATGTCTAAAGACTTCCTATAATTCAATGAAAATGAATGTACAAAATACCCAAACTTATGACACAATGAAAGCAGTGCTAAGATGAAAGCAAAGAGAGATTACAGACTAATTTCCCTTATGAACATTGATGCAAAAATACTCAACAAAATACTTGCAAATCAAATCCAAGAACACTTCAAAAACATCACCCACCATCATCAAATAGGCTTTATCTCAGAGATGCAGATAGAACAACATATAAAAATCAGTCAATGAAATCCACTATATAAAGAAACAAAGTAAAAACCCACATGAGGAGTGAAGGGAGAGATCAGATGTAATGTATTATAATAATAATAATAATAATAATATATCAAACTTAGATCAACCGGCTCAACAATGCTATATGAAATTCTTTTCATAAAAATTAGAAATAACGGGCAGGCAGAATTTCTTTCCTCTAATTGTAGAGAGCTATTTAATTGTTTTGAAATTAAATATTTTGAAATTGTTTATATTAATTCTAAAATAGTAACTGAGGAGCATGAGGAAGTAGCTAGTTGTGTGGCAAGTTTCCAACACAAAGGAGTTGAAAAGTGACCAACCATGCTATTAAGTAAA